>NC_061114.1:84018144-84318144 GCF_002878395.1 Capsicum annuum | reverse complement strand
ATAAGGTAAAGGTTCAGGAAATGGATGCAGTAACACTGCCTAAAGAGTGTAGTACGACAATGACATAGAAAATTCTTACAAAATTGAGAGATTCGGGGAAGTTTACTTTCCCTATCCAAATTGGAATAGAGTGGTCCATGCATTGACTGAGTTAGAGGAGTGCATAAATTTAATGCCCCTATCTCTATTTAACACATTAAGCTTGGGAAACCTTAAACCTACCACTGTGGTTTTGAGGCTACAGATGGGTCGATTGCCCATCCTAATGGACTTACAGAGGACGTCCTTATAAAGTTTGCTAAATTCACTATTCTAGCTTACTTTAATGTTCCTAATTTTAAGGCAGACGAATAGGTACCAATTATCTTAGGTCGTCCATTCTTAGCGACAGATGGAACATTAATAGATGGTAGAGAAGGCACGCTCATCATGAGGTTGGAGAATGAAGAAGCAGTGTTTAAAGTTTACAAAGCACTTAACATAATTTCTAATTATAAAGATTTGCATATGATCAATTTTATTGAAGGGACGATTGGGGATTATTATTCAATGAATGACTTCTTCGAACTACCTTGTTGAGCTACCTTATACACTACCACCATAGACTAACATGATGCAAGTTGATAAGCCTGAAAAGGCTTAACTTGAAAAATTAGTTACCCTTGAGAATTCACACCCAAAAGGGATGAGAAAAAAGGGAATATAGAGACCAAGTATGAGAAATAGAAGGAAAAAGAACGACTAAGTCTTTAGTTGGGTCATGCCGCAACACTAAATCAGGCATTGCATGGGAGGCAACCCAAGTTTAGTAGGTATGTTTTATTTTTTAGTTTTTAGTTTTTATTTCACGTAATTTTTTATTTTTGTAGAGTCACAAGTTAGTGAGAAGTTTGAGTATCGAAAAACTAAGATAAGGAGCATGACAATGACTGAGTGTGGGTTCCACAAACCTTCTTGGTACGTAAAAGATGCTACTAGCTAGGCCTAGAGGCCTCAGGGAGTATGTCCATCTCTTGCTTTGAAAGTTCACTTTGGGAACAAAGTAGATATTTTAGTGAGGGGTGGGGAAATTCCCAATTTTAGGCTCAATTAATGTTTTTTAAGATATTCCTGTTGGTGCTATTTTTTATTGCATAGTACAAGGGTTTTGTTTGTAAAAGAATGTTGAATTTTATAAACTGCTACTTTTAAGACACCTAGGCCCATGATTATGACTCTTGTACTTGTGGATTAAATTCGAATTCATGTTATTATTTGGTTAAGAGTCTAGGATGATCCTATGTGAGTTGAGCATGTGCCATGTGTTTGAGGGTATTTGTATATTCCTTGTTGCATGTGATATCTAGAACTTGCTCGGTGTGTGTATAAAGAGAAATAAAGAGTGTGAGTTTACATTATGATATAAGCATTTATTTGATAGCCCTGTTTTTAACTTCTATTTGACCTACCCTCTGTGCATAATCCTAGTGAGCCCCGTTGTACCTTTAGATTTTTCTTTGGAAGTATCATATGTGCCTAATCCCTTGTTTGATTGACCTTAATTTGATCCAAAAGCTCCTAGTCACTTTTAGTAAATATCAAGTGAGTAAGGAGTTTGAGAAATAATAGGAAAAATGTGAATTTGATGCCCTAAGGTAATAGTTTTTAGAGTTGATAATTGATGTGTGGTGGATGTGTGTGATATAAATTGTGCTAAAAATATTACCATGGCTATGAAAAATCATGAAGAAATTTTTGTTTTGATTCATGTAGTAATAAACAATACTTCGACCATGTGTTTGTGAAAATTATTAAAAGAGATGGGGCGAAACAAAATAATGGGATAGACAAAAGTGGTGTAAGTTGGTTGTTGGAGACTAGTTTTAAATGTATAATATAGTGTATTAAAGAACTTAGAGAGGTTAGTCACTTTTCCAAAATAGTTCCAACCCAACCCTTAACATACATTACAATCCAAAAAAGACTTATTTGATCCTAAATTCAACGCCCTGATATTAGAGGAGTATGACACTAAGGGCAAGCCTAGGGTTCATTATGTGTAATTTATGAATTCTTTGTGAGAACGAGCTTAACTTGATTTGTATACCATTTGAGATAATTTGCATTATTGTGAGTGATTATGGGTAACTATTTTGTTATGAGGGCATATGTTTGATGAGTGTGGGTGATTTGTATGATGTCTTATATAGAGCAATATGGATGAATTTTCCAAGAGTTGAGTCAATTCGTGAGTCTACGATTTTTTGAAATTAAATTCTTGAAGCTTTCAATTCTATAGAACATGCTTAGTGTTGTAAACTTACATTCCGTGTAGTCATAATAGTGCTATCATGAATATCTTTATTGTAGTAGAAGTGTTGAGTACCATCAGCTCATGATGCTTATAGTTAAGAGTTGTTCAAGGACGAACAAGGCTTTAAATGTGGGGTGCTGATGTTGGGTGTATTTATGCATTCTAGCGTCACTATTCTAGCCTATTTTGCCTTGTTTTGAGGATGATTCTTATGCTATATGTGTTGATTCATATCAAGACTATGACTATTAATTTACAAGGCGAAGTAAAGACTATCAAAAATAAACAAAAAGGAAGGGATATATTGTAGTACCATAGATTCATATAGCTCGATACATATAGGTATAATTTCATATAAACTCTAGGTTATCTAAATGCATAATATAAATAATCATATTCTCTTTTTGAGACCTTATTATGATACTATCATAATTTAAATACTATCATACTTGGGGAATATAATCCACATGGCAAGACATGAAATAATAGTGCATAATAATGTAATCATAAGATTGGAGAGGCCAAAGACATACCTCCAATCCTAATACCGAATCACTGACCAATGTGTCATAAGCTAGCCATAACAATGATCATAAAAATGATAACAAAAAAAAAATAACAACATGAATAACTGACTTCTCTGGACAACCAAATACAAAGTTGAGACTATGCGTACCCCTACCGCCCCAGGCATGGAAGGTTCAATCAACATACAACAACATAAGACATATATTTCACCCATATCTATGGAACCATAAAACATAGGTTGATAAATATAGGTGTGTACAGGTGACAGGTGATGTGCATGCAGAAATGAATGCAAAGTATTCCTTCAATATCACATCTCATCATACTTGTCCACATTAGGACCATCATCATAGTAATCAACAATCATCCTCGTCGGGTATCAATATCATCTAAATAGTATCCTTCAGACTTGAACCAGGTATCAATATAATACAATATCCTACTGCCTTGCCGGGTATCAATATACTCTTAATAGTATCCTCCAAACTCGAAACGAGTATCTATATCATCATAATATCATCCAACCTTGCTAGGTATCAATATGTTATCACAATATTTTCTGGCCTTGCCGTGTATCAATATATCATAACTATCAATGCATAAATATAGGCATATAATAGGTTCAAAGACAAAAATTGATATACTCATAACCGTAGAGATATCTATATTGTCAATATATCCCAACCACTCGTTATTAGCTAACAAACACTTGTGATTATTAAACCGCAAATTTGTTGTTCATCACAAGACCATAATCCCCATTTATCTACTATTCATTATTATCAATTAATTATCATATATACGATAATCTTCATTAGCCAACAAATTACCAATTATCATCTAACGATCTTTTATTAACTAACACCAATCATTAACTAACTATCATTTACCAACTAATTCTTGTTATTCAACTAATCCTTATTATTAGTTAGTCAACATTATTAACTCTGTATTATCTTATCTCGGCATTGTTATTAACTAGTTATCATTATCACTAACTTCCATTATCATCTAGCAACATTAAACCACATTATCCTTACTTAACAACTAATCGACATCACAACTTTGTTATAAATAGTAACTAATCATTATCATAGACAAACCCATTTTCAAGGGCACATATTGACTTTAATCATTAGCTATCATATTTCAACTAAGCAAGGTTCATTAACTAGTACATTAGATTTCTAGCCATTAAATACTATAGCCACCTAAAAGACATCTAGCTGACACTTAGCTTAACCCATAATTAGGAAGAATAGTCAGAAGATCATATTTTAACTAGAATCACATCAATAACTGATATTATAATCATGACTTTACCAAATCTATGCATGCTATCACCAGTGTTCAATCAGTCGAATAGTAAGCATAGTACCGCTTCGTCCTCCATCCCATATAGAGAGATATGTTTATAACTAGATACATATTTATATTCATAAACTATAGTCACATAATTTAGAACGATAGACAATTATCGCGTACAGAGTCAGGCTCGTAACATAACCTATGGCCCATCAATTTATCTTAAAAAATCATAGCATCATAATCATGGTCTTAGGCCCATACACATATCCGAGGCTCACATCAGTCATCATATTCATATGCTGTAGAATATCTCTAATAATCTCGCATACAAGAGGTAGAATATCAATAAGTATGCAATTATCTCTCACATAAGAGGTATCTCACATCGAGGAAGCACAATATAGGTAGACATATAATTGTCTTCAGTATATCGTATATCAATAGGTCATATATCATGACATCAAGGAATATCACTTCTCTTGGCCAATTTATATGTTTGAGAGGAACATCGTCTCTATAGGTCCAACAATTAGGACTAAGGAAAATAGTAACTCGATTGGCCAATCATCAAGTCTAAGAGAAAATAGTGTCTCTATAGGCCATACGACGTATCTAAGAGGAATATCATCTCTAAATTCCCAATATCACTTCTGCAAGGAGCATCATAACCATAACTAAAAGCCATAATCCGAGAACATCAATACAAGTTACAATGTTACGAAATAACCTTATTCTAAGGTTTACTAGCCTCATCTATGTCTAACATCATCCACAAGACTTAACAAAATCTTAGGCCAAAGTAGGACGAACAATCTCACTTCTAATCCACAACTTACATAATTAGGCATACTATGCCCCACACTACTCTAAGGTATCTAGTTCTTTTACTAGATGTTAGTAATCAATATTCAAGGCTAATATAGCAACTTCGAATAGAAATAAAGGTACTCAAGTCAACTTTATCAAACTTACCATTTCAAGACTACCACCCTAGCCCAATAAGGCAAAATATACAAATCATCCTTCAAAAGGTAAAACCATATTCTAAACATAGAATTATATCATATCCATGCTATAACTAATCGAAACTAGAGAGGGAAGGCAATAGGATTCAAAAAGGGTATAAACATGCCATTTTACAGGTCTAAAACCCTCATCTAATCCCCAAACATCAATAATCAAGGACAAGCTATGCTATTTCTAATCAAGCCTAAAATCCATATTCATATACAATATATATCTCAAATTATTTATGAAGAAAAGTAGATAGAATCCTACCTCAAAGACAAACTACAAAACCTTACTTCATGAACCATATGCTTGTCATTACTTTATAATCCTTAAAATGTCAAAACACCTTCAAAACCACAATCTACTCATCAATATTAGTCTAATGATACCCATATTGATCTATTGTACTTCAGGTCCAAATATGACATAAAAACTATATGTAGGTCCCATATATAGAAAATGAGTTTTCTAGGCCAACCCAATATTCACACTTGAACGAGAAATCATAACCCTCAAGAAATGGTTAAAAATTATGCATAGTTTGGGATAAAATCAAGCCTTAAGATAAATTAAGGTTTTGGGTCTAAACAAAGAAATTCAAGGAATTCTTACCTTATATTTGAAGATAATCACAGTACAAGATAATGATCAATCTCCCAAGTCACCCCCATTACCAATTTTAAGTCATTACACTCATTTTGGGGTTCCTAAATAGTGAAGGAGAAACACCCCAAACGTGTATTGGGTCCTTTATATAGCCACTACAGGTACTTAGATGTCAAAGTCGCGGTTGTATAGGATGCTTTCGCGCTCCCGTAATTGCACACAATTGGCCGCGATCGCGGTTGCACCATATGACAGCAAACGAAAAAATAGGTTTTTAACCCTCAGAACTCATATAGAATCAAAATAACATGATCCAATTCTGAATTTTGAGTATAAACAAAAATTCAATTCCATTGGAATCATCAAAACTTTCATAGGAGATTGTTTAGGCAAAAAAATAGGGCTCATATCAATTGTTTCATCACTTTTCATAAAAATTTATCCAGTAGGTCAAAATAAATTTGGGAACCTTGGGATCTGAACCAAGAGAATCCCTAGCTTAAATTCGACATTCCAGTTGCGATGGAAAAGTTGGATTTTCAATCTTAGGTTATTTCGACCAAATGTGGGTCCTATACCCCTTCATTCCAATTTTTAACTTTCCAACAAATAGGTCAAAATGAGCTTAGGTGCATTGGGACCAAAACTAAAGGTCTAACCAGATTGAAGTTTTCATCCAAGATTGTTCTATTGATATTTTTTCTCGGTGGCCATTTTGAAAAAACAAAGACTTCAAAATAGGGAATTGGCTTTAAAAACCAAATGAATTGCCCAATAACTGAACCATTGGTCCCAGCAAGTCATAAATTACTTGAGGAAGCTATGGATAAGTTCAAATGATGAATATAAGCATAAATATGGAAAATAACCTGAAGGGTCATTATTTTACCTTGCATCTGATTAAACATATTATTTACCCTTGGGAGAGATACTTGTTCTTAACTGTTACATTATTCAACTGCCTATAGTCAATGAATTTCTGAAGGGAACCATCCATCTTATGGAAAAAAAAATTGTTGCACCCCACGAAGAAACACTAGGACCAATAAACTTTTTGTCTAGAAGATCATCCAAAAAAACCTCTGAAACCCATTAACTACCAGAACTGACTGCAATGAAGAAACTTCAGAGTTGGAATCTTTAACTCAAACCAAGTGATATAGACACCCATTAGAGATTATCCTTTGACCTCTAAGATAAGAAATAAATCATCCCCTACGATCTAAAGAATAATCTCCCATTCTATTTTTCGCTTATCGAGGAACCTAAATATAACCTCACTAGTCTGACATTCTAAAGATATATAACAAGAATGCAACTAATCCATACCCAAAATCACATCAAAATCCACCATTCCCAACCCAAACAAATCTACCAAGGTCTGCCTGTCACCAATACATACCATACATATTCTATAGACCCGTTCAACAATGATCGGTCTCCTATCGAGGTAGAAATAGAAAATGGATTCAAAAGAATTTTTGGGTCAAAACCAAAAGACATAGATATATAATAAGTCACATAAGAAAGAGTGGATCTCGGATCAAGCAAACAATATCTGTAACGGAAGAAGAGTTGTAACATACTAGTAATAACATCAACTGATGCCTCAGATTCCTGTTGGGATGCCAAATCATAAAACCTATTTTGACCAACACTAAACCATGAGTAGTAACAGAAGAAGGTACCACACCACTAGGTTTAGGAGTAGAAGATGAAGCCAACAGAATCCTAACTATAGTAAGCTTATTAGTCAGAAAATCCTTGAGCCAATAGCATACCTGGCCACACTTAAAGCACTTATCAATACCTATCTCGTATAATCCCCGATGACGATGACCACAAAACTCATAAAGAGGAAAGGATAAAATGGACTAACCTTCACTCGCCTGAGGTTGGGAAACTTTAGCTCGAGAATTATCACCACCTTAGTGAAGCCTGTCACTCGATTGCTATGGGTAAGGTGCACTAGAAGAAGAGAAGGTACTAGAACTCTGACCTTCTTTTTCTACCACTTGCGACTATCTCTACCACTTTGATAGTATGCACCTCCTTGATCAGAAAATCTTGCTTTACTAAATTAGATCTTAATTCAGCCCAGAAGTGAGCTTCCTCATTCTCAACCTCATATCAACCACTTAGTCAGGAGCATAGCTTGACAACTAATGAAACTTCAAGGCATAATCCCTTAAAGATATCCTCCCTTGCCTGAGGTTTACAAACTCATCCATCTTAGCTTTCCTAAACATTTGAGAAAAGAAATAATCCATGAAGTGATTAGAAAAGGCCTCCTACAACCCTTCCTCTTCCATATCACCATTATATCTATCCAACTCCTTACATAAGCATTTAGAGTCTCATACATAAGCTAAAAATAAGCAACAGCTCCATTTAAAAAGTCAATGTAATGAACATATCATTATAAGCATTTTATCAATCACCTTCAGGTTCTAATATATCCAAAACCAATTCCAATAACCATTAAACTATTACCATGCAATCCAATTACCAAAACCATCATATTTGCATATAAAAGAACAATTAAACCATAGAAAACCATTACTAAACTATTTACACTAAAACCCCCAATTATTAGTCAAAATCCATAACCCATGCAATATGAAAACCATGAAAACAACTTATCTTGGGGGTATTTATGCATTCTACCTTACTATTCTAGCCTACTTTGCCTTATTTTAAGGATGGTTCTTATGCTATATGTGTTGATAATGATATAAATGTGAATCTAAGTGTCCATTTATTTGGTTACAATATTTAATGGTGTTTTCACATGATTTTTGATTCAAATTGATCATTTAGAGTCAACTAAGAAAACTAGTTTGACTAGCTTGAGCTAGGTGTTTGTCTTTTCTATCATGTGGGGTTCTAATTTGCTTAATGAGTTATTAAGGTTGTTATTATATATATCTATGTGTAACAACTTGTTGACAAAGTTAAAGGGTTAATTGGATCAAGCCAAGGATCAAAACAACAAGCTAAAGATCAAAGTGAAATTAGCCTATGGTTAGCTTGTATTTGTAGTTCACCCTTGAGGATGTTGTGTTGCTTTGAGCTTTATATTGTTGTGTTTTATGACATAGGATTCTTGGTTAATGTATTATGATGATATAATTAGGATATATAAGCTTCAAATCATGTGTAATCAACTTAAAAAGGCTTGAAATGGATCATGGAAGCATAATACACCAAGTTAGCATAATTTGGACAACAAAAATGTCTTGGTATATTGAGGGTAAGTGGAGAATCCACTGGGAATGTATGACCAAACAATGGATTTAGATGGAGCCAAAATGGTAACCCACTACGTCACAGTAGAAATAGCAATGAAGGAGACATCATGTCGTGGTGAAAAGTTCATCAACATTCGTCAAATTCTAGAATCTTAGCTTGATTTTGCCGCATCATGGACCTATGGTGATTGGCATTTCACCATGATGTGTTGACCAAAAAAAGCATAAAAAAGTGCCCAAATAAAGGAGGATGACATGGAAGCCTAATCCTCTTTGATTTATGACTTTTTTACTATAAATATAAAGTGTTAAATCACATTTTAAACATCTTGGAACACCCTAGATTGATTGGAACAACATTGGAGGTTACCACAACTTATTTTTAGATTTTATTTCTTAATTTAGCTTTCATTATGGTTTTAATCCTTGATATAATTATTTGGATGCTGATTATGGCTATGAGTGGCTAAAAACTCTCTTTCTGAGGTTAAAGCTAAGAACATAAGCACGATTGTTTTGAATTAATTTCATTTGATTTGCTTATCATTATTTGTTGTTTGTTTATTCTTGATTTAACTATTTGATGGATTTATCACCCCAAAAATATAAATATTTCTAACTTTGTGATCTCAGGAAAGGGAATAGGATGATAGAATTTAGGAATAAACAAAGTATTATTTTTATTCTTTTATGAAATAAAAAATTTGAATTAGCATCTAAGACAGGGATGTACTTAGATGCCATACTTTATTCAGAAAAGAATAGCTAGACACAATTTTGAGCTTAAACAGAATATGCTACAACTTTTGATTAGCAGTGGACAGTTCGCTGGGCTTTCACATAAAGATCCACAGGTCCACTTACAAAATTTTTGGAAATCAGTGATACATTCATCCCCATAGGTGTACATACAGATTATGTGAGGATAATGTTGTTCCCCTTTTCACTGATTGGGGAAGCAAAAAATTGGTTGAATGCAGAACTGGCTAATTCAATTACCTCATGGGATAACATGGCCAAAAAATTCCTTATTCGGTTCTTCCTATCTGGTAAGGCTGTGAGACTTCACAGTGAGATTGTGTGCGTCAAACAGAAGCCAAACAAGAATCCTTATCATTATTGGGAGCGGTTCAAGGCTTTTCTTCGGGACTATCCACACTATCAACAGTCCAACGAGGTAGTTGCTCAGACTTTTATATTTACTCTTGACCTTAATACCAAAATTTTGTTTGATTCAGCTGCTGGTAGCCAATCTCTTGAGATGACATATGACGAGTTGTACATTTTAATGGATTACATAGCTCAAGGAAATCCAGAGTGGCATGGTGATTCTTTGAGTGCCATAAAAAAAGTTGCAGGTTTGTTAGAGGTAGACAAATACACTGCTTTATCAACTCAGGTTACGGGATTGAAAAATATGTTAAACACTTAGTTCAAATGCCTAAAATTAGGAGCTCCACAACCTACCACATTAGTCAATATAGTTCAGCAAACAAGTGGTTGGTATGAAGTCTGTAGAAATAGTGGCTATACAACTGCTATTTGTACATCAAATCCTGAATCTATGATGTATGTACGCAATGTTTAGAGGCCTAATTATGGGAACTCCTACAATATGAAGTAGTATATTCAGCCATGGAATGCACAACAATAACAAATTCAGCAACCATAGGCATAAGGTATTCAATTAGCTAGAAACGTGGAGGAGATAATAAAATAACTCTTAGTTGGTAAAGCACAAATAGCTGCAGATATGAAAAGTCAATAGGTAGAATTAAAGAATCAACAAGTGGCCCAAAGTAGCTTACAGTTATAGTTGCGGCAGTTACAACAACCATTGAATACTAGGCCTCAATATGGTTTGCCTGCAGATACAAAATACTCAAAACAAGTTATGGAAATCACCTTGAGGAATAGTAAAGAGCATCAAGAAGAACCTCTAAAGGAAACTAAGGAGGTAAATGATTTTGTGGTGGCTGAACATGTAAATGGAAGAGTTGTTGAAAATCGAGATTGTTTGAGAACTCGAGAGAAAAAGTGACTGCAAAAGAGGAGAAGAAGATCCTACAACTATCCTTCCCACAAAAGTATAGAAAAGTGAAGGAGGATGCAATGTTTAAGAAGTTCTTTAACATATTCTGAGAGCTTCACATTAATTTACCTATGTTAGATATTTTACAGGGTATGCCCAAGTACGCCAAGTTCTTGAGGAATGTGGTCTCTAATAAGGTAAAGTTGCATAAATTGGATGCAATAACACTCACGAAAGAGGGTAGCATGATAATGACATAGGAAATCCCTAATAAATTAAGAGATCTTGGGAAGTTTACCCTCCCTATAAAAAATGAGAGTAGAGTGGTCCACGCACTAAGTAAGTTAGATGAGAGTATACATTTGATGCCCCTATCTCTGTTTAAAACATTGAGCTTTGAAAAACCTAGACTGATAACCGTGGTTTTGAATTAGGCAGAGGGTTCATTGCCTATCCTAAAGGAATTATAGAGGATGTCCTCATAAAGGTTGGTGAATTCATTATTCCTGTTGACCTTAATGTCCTTGATTTTAGGCAAACTAACATGTACCAATCATCTTGGGGTGTCCATTCTTAACGATGGGTGGAACATTAATATATGTTAGAGAAGAAACTCTCAGCATGAGGTTTGAGGATGAAGAGGCGGTATTTGAAGTTTATAAAGAACTCAACATAATGTTTCATTATAAAGATTTATATGATCAATTTTATTGAAAGGGACGAGTGTGGGGTGATTATTCTACGAAATTTCTGATTGAGCTACCTAAGACACTACCACCATAGCCTAAAGTGAAGCAAGTTAATGAGCATGAAAAGGCTTATGTTGAAAAATTGGTTACCCTTGAGAATTCACACCCAAGAGGTGTGAAAAGAATAAAAAAATGGAGACTAAGTGTAAGAAAGAGAATGACAAAGTCGTTAGTTAGGTCGTTCTGTGACACTAAATCAGACGCTGCTTGGGAGGAAACCAAAGTTAAGTAGGCATGTTTTTTTTTTCAATTTTTAGTTTTTATTTCACGTAGTTTTTTATTTTTAATGATTCACAGGTTGATGGGAAGTCTGAGTATTAGAAACATAAGCTAAGGAGCATGACTATGAATGAGTGTGGGGTCCACGGACCTTTTTGATATGTAAAATATGCTACTAGCTAGGCCTAGAGGCCTTAGGGATTATTTCTATCTCTTGCCTTAAAATTTCACTTTGGGGACAATTTAGATTTTTAAGTGAGGATTAGGGAAATTCCCTATTTTAGGCTCAATTAAATTTTTTTTGTAACATATTCTGGTTGGTGTTATTTTTGATTGCATGGTACAAGGGTTTTTTTTTGTAAAAGCATGTTGAATTTTGTGAATTTATACTCTTGAGACACCTAGGCTCATGATTATGACCCTTGTACTTGTGGATTAAATTGGAATTCATGTTATTGTTTGGTTAAGAGTCTATGATGATCCTATGTGAGTTGAGCATGTACCATGTGTGTGAGGATATTTTTATATTCGTTGTTGAATATGATGTCTAGAACTATCCCAATGTTTGTATAAAGAGAAATAAAGAGCGTGACTTTAGGAGATTATATAGGCATTTATTTGCTAGCCTTGTTTTTACCTTCTATTTGATCTACCCTTTGTAATAATCCTAGTGAGCCTCATTGAACCTTATGCTTTTTCTTTAGAAGTATCATATGTGCCTAATCCATTCTCTTTAATTGACCTTACTTTGATTCAAAAGCTCCAACACACTTTAATAATTAATGAAGTGAGTAAGGAGTTTGAGAAATAAGAGGAAAAAGATAAATTTGATGCTCCAAGATAATAGTTTTTGGTATTGATAATTTATGTGTGGTGGATGTGTGTGATAGACATTGTGCTAGAAATATTACAAGAGCTATGAAAAAGATGAAGAAATTGTTTTCTTGATTCATGTGGTAATAAATAATACTTCCACCATGTGTTTATAAAAATTCTTAAAAGAGATGGGGCAAAACAAAATAATGGGACACATAAAAGTGGTGTAATTTGTTTGTTGGAAATTGGTTTTAAATCTATAATGTAGTGTATTAAAGCACTTAGAGAGGTTAGTCACTATTAAAAAATAGTTCTTACCAATCCCTTAGCATACATTACAACCCGAAAAAGAACTATTTGATCCTAAATTCAACACTCTGATATTACTGAAGTATTACACTAAGGGAAAGCATATGGGTCATTATGTTAATTTGTGAATTCTTTGTGAGAGCGAGCGTAACTTCATTTGTATACCATTTAAGATAATTCGCATTATTGTGAGTGATTATGTGTAACTCTTTTGATGTGAGGGCACATGTTTGATGAGTGTGGGTTATTTGTAAGATGTCTTATATTGTGCAATATGGATGAGTTTGCCATGACTTAAGTCAATTCTTGAGGCTAGGATGTTTTGAAATAGGATTCTTGATGCTTTCTATTCTATATAACATGCCTAATGTTGTAAACTTGCATTCCGTGTAGTCATTGTAGTGCTAGCTTAAATTTATTTCTTGTAGTAGAAGTGTGGAGTATCTTCATCTTATGATGCTTATAGTTAAGAGTTGTTCGAGTATGAATAAGGCTTTTAGTTTGGGGTGGTGATGTTGGGTGTATTTATGCATTCTAGTGTCACTATTCTAGCCTATTTTGCCTTGTTTTTAGGATGATTCTTATGCTATATGTGTTGATTCATATAACGACTATGAATAGTAATATACAAGGCAAAGTAACAACTATACAAAATGAACAACAAGGAAGCGATATACGGTAGTACCATAGATTCATATAGCTCATTATATATATATAGGTATAAGTACTTATAAACACGAGGTTATCTCAACGCATAACCTATATAATCATATACTCATTTTGAGACCTTGTTATAATGCTATCATAATTTAAATACTCTCATACTTAGGAATTCTAATCCACCTGGCTAGACATGAAAAATTAGTGCATAATAATGTAATCATTAGATGGGAGAGGCCGTGGACATACCTCAAATCCCAAAACCGAATTAACGACAAATATGCCATAAGTAGCCATAATAATGATCATAACAATGATAATTACAATATCAATAACAACGTGAATAGCCTGCTACTCCGGTCAGCTAAATACCTAGTCGAGCATATACGTACTCCCACCGTCCAAGGCTCAGAAGGTTGAATCAACATACAAAAACACAAGACATATCCTTCGCCCATATCTATTCAACCGTCGAATATCGGTTGATAAATATAGGTGAATACTGGTGATAGGTGATATGCATGGAGGAATGAATTGAAAGTATACTATCAACGTCACATCTTATCATAACTATCCTCATCATGACCATAATCATGATAATCCACCTCCGGCCTCGCCGGGTTTCAATATCATCTCAATAGTATTCTTCGGACTTGAAATACGTATCAATATCATCACAATATCCTCCTGCCTTGCTTGGTATCAATATCATCTTAATAGTATCCTCCAAACTCAAACCGAGTATCTATATAATCATAATATCCTCCAGTCTTGTCGGTTATCAATAAGTCATCACAGTATCCTCCGACCTTGCCGGGTATAAATATATCATCATAACTACCAACACATATATGTAGGCATATAATTTGAGCACAGATGCAAATTGATATACTCATAACCGTAAAGATATCTATCTTGTCAATACATCCCAACTACTCATTATTAGCTAAGCAACACTTATGATTATTAAACTGTTAATTTTCTATTCATCACAAAAGCATAATCATAATTTATCCACTATTCATTATTATCAACTAATTATCACATATTTGATAATCATCATTAGCCAACAAATTACGAATTATCATCTAAACATATTTTATCAACTAACACTAATCTTTAACTAACTATTATTTACCAACTATTCCTTGTTATTCAACTAATCCTCATTATTAGTTAGTCAACCATATTAACTCCGTATTATCTTCCTCTAGGCATTGTTATTAACTAGGCTTCATTATCACTAACTTCTTTTATTATCTAGCAATATTCAGACACATTATCCTTACTTAAAAACTAATCAGCATCAAAACCATGTTATCAATAGCAACTAATCATTATCATAGATAAACCCATTATTATGGCCACATATCAACTCTAATCGTTAGCTACCATATTTAAACCAAGCAAGGTTTATTAACTAGTACATTAGATTTCTAGCCATCGAGTACTATAGCCACCTAAAAGACATCAAGCTGCCACTTAGCTTAACCCTCAATTAGGAAGAATAGTCATAAGATAGTATTTAAACTAGAATCACATCAGTTACCGATATAATTATCATGAATTTACCAAATCTTTGCATGCCATCACTAGTAATCAATCAGTGCAGTAGTAAGCATCATACCGCATCATCCTTCTGCCTGTACAAGAGAGATGTGTATACAACTAGATACATATTTATATTCATAAACTGTAGTCACATCATTTACAATGATAGGCACTTCTCGGCTTTTGTGTTAGTCTCATAACATGGCCCTTGATCTATCAATTAATCTTGAAAAATCACAGCATCATAATCACGGTCTTACGCCCATACACATATCTGAGACTCACATTAGTAATCAGATTCATAAGCTGTAGCATATCTCTAATCACCATGCATATAAGAGGCATAATATCAATAAATATGTAGTCATCTCTCACACAAGAGGAATCTCACATCGAGGAGGCTCAATATAGGTAGACTTATAATTGTCTATAGTATATCATATATCAATAGGTCATACATTATGACATCAAGGAATATCACTTTTCTAGTCCAATTTACATATCTGAGAGGAGCATTGTCTCTATAGGTTTAGGCCAAAGTGCTGAACGATCCGACTTCTTATCCACAATTTCCATAAGTATGCATACTATGCCCTCACACTAGGCAAGGGTATCTAGTTCATTTACTAGATGTGAAGTAATCAATATTTCAGGCTAATATAGCAGCTTCGAATAGAAATAAAGGTACTCAAGGCAACTTTATCAAACTTACCATTTCAAGAATACCACCTTAGCCCAATAAGGCTAAATATACAAATCATGCTTCAAAAGCTAAAACCATATTCCAAGCATAGAAATATATCATATCCATGCTATAACTAATTTAAACTAGAGAAGGAAGGCAATAGTAATCAAAAGGGTATAAACATGTCATTTTACGGGTCCAAAACCCTCATCTAATCTCCAAACAACAACAATATAGGACAAGATACCCTACCCATAATCAAGCATAACATCCATATTCATACACAATATATATCACACATTATCTATGAAGAAAAGTAGATAGAAGCCAACCACAAGGGAAAACCGTAAAACCTCACTTCATGCACAATATGCTCCTCTTCAATTTACAATCCTCAAAATATCATCACACTATCAAAACCTTAATCTACTAATCAACACAAGTCTAATGATATCCATATTTCACTATTGTGCTACAGGTCGATAAATGACACCAAAACACCAAGTAGGTCCCACATACAAAAAATGAGTTTCCGAGGCCAACCCAATATTCTCGTATGAATGACGAATCAAAACCCTTAAGAAATGGGTGAAAATTAAGCATACTATGGGATAAAATCAAGTTATAAGATGAATTGGGGTTTTGGGTATAAACAAGGAAATTCAAGGAATTCTTACCTTAAATTTGAAGATAATCGCGATACAAGATGATGGTCACGCTCCCAAGTCATCCCATGATAAATTTTGATTTATTACACTTATTTTGGGGTTCCTAGGTCTAAATAGTTAAGAAGAAATGCCCCAAACGTGTATTGAGGGCCTTTATATAGCCACTATAGGTACTCAGGTGCTGCAATCACAGTCCTATATGATGCAATCACGCTCCCACGATCGTATAATTTTGGCTGCAATCACGGTTGAACCAGATGACAATAAACTGAAAGATAAGTTTTTAATCCTCAAAACTCATATAGAATATAAATAACATGATCCAATAGTGAATTTTGAGTGTAAACCGCAATTCAAATCTATTGGAATTGTCAAAACTTTCATATGAGATCGTTTACGAAAAAATAGGGCCCATACCTATATTTTCATCACTTTACATTTAAATTTGTTGAATAGGTCGATCTGAGTCTGGGAGCCTTGGGACCTGAACCAAGAGACTCCCTATCCTAAATTCAACATTCTATTCATGATGGGAAAGTTGGATTTTTTATCTGAGCTCATTTTACAAAATATGGTCCCATACCCATTTTTCCAATGTTTAACTTTTCGACTAATAGGTTGAAATAAGCTCAAGGGCATTGGGACATGAACTAAAGGTCTACCAAGACTGAAGTTTGCATCAAAGATTATTTCACTAAAGTTTTTTCCTGGTGGCCATTTGGAACCAGGAAAGACTTCTAAACAGGAAATTGGCTTTAAAAACCAAACGAATTGACTGATAACTGAACTATCGGTCCTAGCAAGTCATAAATTAATTGGGGAAACTATGGAGTAGCTCAAACGATGAAGATAAGCATAAATATTTAAAATGACCTGAAGGGTCATTACATCACCCTACAACTGATCAAATAGATCATCTAGCCTTGGGAGAGATACTTGTTCTTGACCGTTACGTTATTCAACTGCCTGTAGTCAATGCTCATCTGAAGGGAACCATCCTTCTAATGTACAAACAACACTAGTGCACCCCACACAGAAATAATAGGACAAATAAACCTTTATCTAGAATATCATCTGAAATAACCTCTGAAACTCATTAACTATCAAAATTGACTGAAATGAAGGACTTTCTGAGTTGGAATCTTTAACTAGAAAAAAGTGATAAAGACATCCTTTAGAGATTAACCTTTGAGCTCTAAGATAAGAAAGAAATCTCCCTGTAGGAGCTAAAGAATAACCTTCCCATTCTATTTCCAGCTCATCGGGGAACCTAAAGATAACCCCAAGAGTCTGACAGTCAAAAGACGCATAACAAGAATTCAACCAATCCATACCCAAAATTAAATAAAAATACCCCATTCCCAATTCAAACAAATATACCAAGGTATTGGTGTTACAACAGATACCACACACCTCCTATAGACCCATTCAACAATGACCGAGTCTTTGATCGGGACAGAAATAGAAAAAAAAGATACAAAACAATTTTCGGGTCAAAACCAAAAATCACATCTACATAAGAAGTCACATAAGAAAGAGTGGAGCTTGGATCAAGTAAAAAATATACATCACAGGAGAAGATATGTAACGTACCACTAACAACATCAGGTGATGCCTTGGATTCCTGCCGGGACGCCAAAGTATAAAAGCTATTTCGACCAAGACTAAACTAGAAGCAGTAACATAAGCAGATGCCACATCACCAGGTGTAGGAGTAGAAGATGAAGCCACCAGAATCTTATTCACCCCTATAGCAACCTTATTAGCCAGACAATCATTGAGGCGATGGCGTACCTGACACACTTAAAGTACTTATCGCTACCTTTCTCATAGAATCCCCGATGAGGATGACTACAGAACTGACAAAGAGGGAAAGGAAATCATACTGAGCTCTGCTTGCTTGAGGTTGCGCAATATTAGCTGGAGAATTATCACCACCTTAGTGGTGCCTGTCACCTGATTATTGTGGGTAAGGAGCACAGGCAGCAGAGAAGGAACCAAAACTCACCCACTTCTCTACCACTCTGAGACAATGCACCTCCCTAATATAAAAATTTGCCCCTCTTTCCCTACCTATTGCTAAATTTTGCCTAATTTCTTTTCTCATCGTCAACCGACTGCTTATGAATAGTTAACCTAGATATGTACATATCCCTAATGAGCAAAGTAGTCTTACTCTATAAAATTAGAGCTCTATTCAACCTAGAAGTGAACTTTCTCATTCTCAACCTTATATCAGCCTCCAAATTAGGAGCATACCTTGAAAACTGATGAAATTTCAAGGCATATTCTCTAATAGAAATCCTCCCTTTCCTGAGGTTCACAAACTTCTATATCTTAGCTTTTCTCAACTCTTGAGAAAAAAAATGATCTATGAATGCATTAGAAAAGGCCTCCCACAACCCTTCCTCTTCCATATCACCCTTATCTCTACCTCACTCCTTATACTACTAATCGATAATATCTTTGGGCTTATAAGTTTTAAAGATAACTCCCTCTACATCATAAGCTTGCAAAACAAAAAGTATTTATTGCAGTTCATCCATGAATCCTTATGGGTCTTCCTCCACATTCACTCCCATAAAAGTAGAAGGACCCATCTTCATAAACTGATAAACCCTTGTGGCCTCAGCAAACAAAGCACTAGCCGTACCCCGCTCGACCTGAGAAGTAACCATCTGAGCAATAACTTGGATAGAATAATGCAACGCCGTATTATTCATGTTACCCTCAGGCACATGAGGAGAAGTAGAAGGAATAGGAGAAAATCTAGAATAATTAGGAATAGGACCATGAGATTCAAAATGTTCTTCAGACATAGGAGGTAACCTTCTAGCATTATCTTTAGATAAGGTAGAAATATTCCTTTATGTTCCAGATCTCGGAGGTATGATCTAAAATACAAATAGCCAAGTATTAGAGAGGATTCCAAGGCTGAGTGTTATAAGAAAGTTAATAATTGCCAAATGTCTTGCAACCTCTCTCTTATGAGTGTGGCACACTACACATCCCTAAAAGAGACTCTACTCAACACGACTTTATGGACTTCCGATTTGACCATGAACCTAATGCTCTGATATCAACTTGTCATGACCAAAACCCGGGCCTAGACGTAATGGCTCTCCTATGTCTCACCAGAACTGAGGACCACCCCTTTAACCCAACCCAAATGCTTAGTACAACCTTGGATGACCTAAATTTCAAACATACAACAAGATATCATTATTTTTTACATCAAGACACTGGAATAGGATCACGACCGTGACCGACCCAATTGAGTCTAACCGTGCCATCCATACTATACCAAGCCAAAGAGAATATGAAAATATAACATAATAATTATTGCCAAAATGTAATATGGTGGAAAAGTAAGAAATTATGTTCGAAGATACCAGCCTCCCAACTTATGCTAATGCCAAGGCCAACATGAATATAGATCCTACCCATACTAACCCCAAAAGAACCAAAAACCCTTTATCTAAAAGAAAATTAATATCTAGTTAGGACATATCCCCAACAATAGCCAAAACCAATGTCCAAAATGTAAATTAAATGTCTAAGAATGTCCATTTAATGAAATAGAGCCTTCTAGAAAGATGAAAGCTCACTACTTTAATCGAAATGCTTTCTTAGTGTCAATACTATATAGGAGGACTTGAATGGTTGATACCTGCATATAATGGTCATACAACCGCGAGGAGATAGGTTAGCGAGTGATCGTTGGCATATATCTAAATATAACGATAAAGTACTAACATTTAAACAACAAAGTAAAACTATGCATTATGCATACTACCATACATATATATATAAGTACTGGGAAAGGAAATCTGTGTTTTACATGCATTTAAAACCTTTACCTGGGCTGTGTAACCTTGTCGTTTGACCACAGCCATGGGCTATATGGATTCAGCTCCCCCTACTAAAAAAGTCCCAGTGGTTGTAGCCGCATGACCAGGTAATATCCCATGGGATGAATAGTACATCCCTCCAATATAAAATATGACACTCACATGTGGCCGTCAAAGATTCCTCATATCAGTAAATATGAATTTCCAATTTCGGTTCCCCTCAAAACCTCCACCTTCTATGGCTCAGTTACATATCCTGCCATTAATGTCCAAATTAAAACCATTTCAACTCCAGTCCAATTACCATTTATTAACTACGGCTAATTATTAGTGGTATCATCATACCAACCATACTCTAGGATTTATCCCTAGCCAAACTATTTAGGTTAAAGGGACTCTCAAGTTCCCTTTTCATTTACCATATTAACCTCTTGGGAGACTTCCATTTACTCCAAAAGAAAAACCAATAAGCCTTTAATCTTTGTAAACCATTTAAACTATTTATACTTGCATACATAACCTGAAAACAAGAAAGAGTTATATTTGAAGAAGTCAATGCAATTAACATATCTTTATAAGCATTTTATCAAATTCCTTGAGGGTATAATATAACCAAAACTAATTCCAAATACCATTAAACAATTACCATAAAATCCAATTGCCCCAAACCATCATCAATGCATATTCAAGCACAATTAAACCATAGGAAACCATAAAAAAATCATTTACACCAAAACACCCAATTATTAGTGGAAAAACATATCCTAATAAGTATTGAAGAGATGAAACCAACTGATGTTGGGTGTATTTATGCATTCTAGCATCACTATTCTAGCCTATTTTGCCTTATTTTAAGGATGATTCTTACGCTAACTATTTTGATAATGATATAAATATGCATATAAGTGTCCATGTATGTGTTTAAAATGTTTTATAGTGTTTTCCCCTGAGTTTTGATTCAAATTGATCACTTAGAATCAATCGAGAAAACTAGTGTGACTCCCTTGAGAGAGGTATTTATTTTATCTATTGTGTTGCGTTCTAGTATGTTTAATGAATTCATAAGGTTGTTGTTATGTATTTATATGTGAAACAACTTTTTTACAATGTTCAAGGGTTAATCAGATCAAGCTAAGGATCAAACAATAAGCTAAAGATCAAAGTGAAATTAGCCTATGGTTAGCTCGTGTTTCTTATACATCGTTTAGGATGTTGTGTTGTTTTAAGATCTAAATTGTTGAATTTTATGCTATAGGATGCTTGGTGAATGTATCATGATGATATAAGAAGGAAAATGCAAGCTTCAAATCAAGTGGAAAAAACTTAAACAGGCTTCGAATGGATCATGGAAGCACAATACACCAATTTTGAAAAATTTAGACACCTGAAATATCTTGGGCGAGTTAGGATAAGTGGATCATCCACTTGGCGCGTACGACCAACCAATGGATTCAAAAAGGGCCCAAAATAGTAACCCACCAGATCACAGTGGAAATAGCAGTGAAGGAGAAACCACATCACGATGAAAAGTCAATCAGCATTCATCAAATTCCAGAATCATGGAGTGTTTATGCCGTATCACAAACCTATGGCGATTGGTATGTCACCACGATGCGATGACCATAAAAAGAGGAAAAAAAGTTCCCAGATGTAGGAGGATGACATGGAAACCCAATCCTATTTGGTTTATGACCTATTTACTATAAATATAACGTGTTAAATCACGTTTTAAACATCTTAGAACACCCTAGATCAATTGGAACCACATAGGAGGCTACCACAACTTCTTTTTAGTTTTTTATTCTTTAATTTATCTTTGTGTATGGTTTTAATCCTTGATATAATTATTTGGATGTTCATTTTGGCTATGAGTGGCTAAAAACTCCCTTTTTGGGGTTAAAGCCAAGAAAATGAGTACGATTGTTTTGAATTAGTTTCGTTTGATTTGCTTATCATTATTGGTTGTTTGTTTTTCTTGATTTAATTATTTGATGGATTGATCACCCAAATAGTACACATATTTTTGGCCTTATGATCTCGGGATAAGGGATAGGACTATAGAATGTGAGAACAAACAAAGCATGATTTTTATTCTTTTATGAACTAAAGAATTTGAATTAGCGTCTATGACAGGTATGTACTTAGATTCCTTACTTAATTCAAACGTAGGATAATAGGTTTAAAAATCTTAATTGTATTATTACATACCCGCTCAACAATGTAGTTGTATGTCCATATTAGGTAAATGATTAGAGGTCAAAAGACCATGATCACGCAATAAACCCTATGAATCACTAACCAAGATAAGCAAGTTAATGAATGAAGTAGAACAACATAGCATGACTGTTCAAAGTTATTTAACCCTGGGCTTTCTCCTATTGATCGTTTAAAGACTTAATTTTTGCATTATTTACTTCTCTTTAGTTTAGAAATTACAAACTCTTTTTTGTTAATCTCGCATTAATTGAATCTGAATTGTTAAATAAAATTAAATAGTTGTTAGATTAAGTCCATGTGGGATCGATAACATGGCTTTCTTGAAGGAGACTTTACTACTTGGTAGACCACATACACTTGAGTATGCGCTTGGGCACTATCAACAACCATAAAGTTGATTACTTTTTAGAAATAAGAAGTAGGGAAGAGATACATACCATAAACTGAGAAAGATGATGAAAGAAAACAAGTAAAGCAAATCACAAAGCAATCCGCAAGTTGAAACCCTAGCTCTCTTGCTCCAAAAGCCTTTAAGAGAATTGTTGAATGTTTAGGAATAGTTTTCTATGATTTAATGAATAGAATAATAGGCTAAATAACCTCCTAAGTGTATTATAAGTCATGGATCATAATGATGGTAATAAAGGAAATGTCCAGAAGACCCCCACTTAAGTCCCATAAAACCCTTCATAGGGATATGACTGAGCCTCTTACGAGTGGTACCCTTTGTTACATTTGGTTCCCACTAGTCATACAAAGTTCTTAACATTGGATCAGAAACTGTACAATACACGACTCTTCCAACAAAGTCGTAACTTCATAATATGATTTGTATCCATGATCTATATCCCTGGCAGAATGAATAACCAAGAGGATCAAACACTACCTACCATTCGAGTCCCTGATACAACTCTTATCCAAGACTTATGACTCATACATTTAATTCATGATCATTCTAGTATCAATACCATCCTATCGACTAACACTGTTCATCTTACAACATGACCATACCACTCGTACCCCAGCATATAGCGCGTATCCATGAGTCATATTAGGTCGGGAGAATGGTTTTAAAGTAAAATGTTTTAAGGCCAAAACCCAGGATGTGACAAGGATCTTCCCCAACCTTAGAAAAATTGAAAAAAAGGGACTCAACCTCATAAACTGGCCAACCCTTGTGGCCTCATAAGATGAAGTAATAGAAGCTACATGCCCAGACTAGTAAGCTACTATATGAGCTAACATGTGAATAGACTGACAAAATTTAATATTCCATACATCAACTTAAGAAGCTCTAGGAGGACTAAAGGGGATCGGTGAAACTCCAAAAAGGAAATTAGGAACTTGACCCCTAGACTGAGTCTTTACCCTATAAGCAGAGCTTGTTCCATTATCATTGGCCTCAAGTGGGACAGAGGAGTTTCCATGAGCTTCAGACCATCTAGGAGGCGTGATCATAAGAGCAAACACACGAGCATTAGAGAGACTTAAGACCCCAAACTCTATAGCTTGAAATAAGACAACAAGAAAGGGAAACATTCCTAAATACCCCATAGCCTCTACCTCTATAAGTGTGGCATGCTACAAACCTATAAAAGAGACTCTACTTAACACAACTTTATTAGACACCTAATGACACAAAACCTAGGCTCTGATACAAATCGAACACGACCCAAACAAGGTTCTAGCCGTGTAGGGTATCTTAAACCTACTTGGACAAAAGATCACCCACTACACCTAACTAACCCAAACACAACACATTCCAAAGTCGGATGAATTCCAAACATATAACAAGATAGCAAGCGATATCTTAAGAAAGTTTTAATACATATCCATAACTGACAAGTAACAGCTAGCCAAATGATTGACCAACACCGCCCAATAACCACAGTAGTCTAAATAAAGCCTTCTAAACAATGATCTAGAATTGAATATTAATTAAGTTATGGGACATACCCTCGATTATATTAAAAAATAGTAACCAATTGTCTATAAATCAAAAAAGAAACCTAATCCTAAAATGGAGCCTTACGAAGCAAAGAAGATTATCACTTAAAGTCGACTCTCGATCAATCCACAATCACTGAGTAGGAAAAGTAGAAGTATGTACGAATCCTGTATCGCATAGGGATACAACATACGTAGATGGTTAGCAGTTGGAGTGCTATCATGTAGCTTAGGGATAAGGGTAACATAATGACATAATCAATATTTCAAAATCATTCCAAAATCAATGCACATATTCAAATACATATATGCATATATTTATATATCACATGTTGGGATAGAGAACAAGTCTTAACATGCATTCTCAAAACTTTTGCCTAGATTATGTAGCTTAACAATCATATATAAGAACCCACGAGCTATATAGGCCCCAGCTCTCACCCTTTGGTCTCGCCCTAGTGTATGTAGCTCCATGGACCAAAGAATAATCTTATATATATACACACGAAGGACTCGAACCTCCTAATATATACCATGGTAACATAAAAACCCGATCATATAATGATTTATAGGGGACTCAAACCTCCCTAATCATGAAATATTAATTTTGAGGACTCGAAGCTCCTTGGTCACTTTGACCCTTGCTTTGGAAAATGCAGTTTAGTTTTTGTTACACAAACCTATCCATTCATGACTCAGCTACAAAACCCTATTTATAGCCTAGTTCAAACATTTATCATAAAATCCCAATCATGAACCACATTCACCATTGAGGCATACATTATTGGTATCTTCATACGCACTAAACATGCAAGGTAATACATCGTGCCAAAATAACTTCCATTAACTTAGGGAGAACAACTTCCTTTGTTCATTAATATAAGATGGGGGATCATGGACTCTCTTCGTTCATTAAATTAGATCATTGTGTTTAAAATACCTCTTTACGTCATGCAATAGTTAAGGACTAGTTCAATTAATAAATTCCTACCTATCACATTACACAAAACAAATTTTGCACTATGGGTTGGGGTCATAACTACTTCAAAATTCACAAATTTTGGAAATCACAAATCCCTAGTTCAAAACCATATTTAAGGAATAAATAATTATCTTTAACTCATGGGAAAATATTGTTCAACAATAAGCATTCAAAATCATACCCCTTGTTTTTAAAACAAAAACAATTCCTTATGAATAAAACTTTAATACATATGCTTTTACAAAATTAACAATTAGGGAAGAGTCACATGCCTGAAATAGTAAGATTTACAGAGATAAATAACCCTTGAGAGCCTTAATTGATCAACCTTTTGAAAACCATAAGCGTTCTTGACCTTGAGGTTTTGGGAGTATTTGAGAAGTTACTTTGATGTGTTTCTTAGTGCTAATAAGACCCTAACGAGGTTATAAGATGCGCGATTCAACTTAGGTAAGATGGGAAATGTCTAGAATGCCCTTAACTTAAAAGATGAAAAAGGGTCATCTTTGACTACGATTCAACTATAAACTAGTAACCACTCCTTATGACTCATTACCACGAGTCATAACTAGGACAGTCTCGAAGACACCACCCACTACTGACCTTACGAATAAACTAACCAACTTGTAATGGGACCCTATGACTCAGAAGTCCCACTCATAATCACTTTGAACCCATTTGGGGTATACATTGGAAACCCTATAATTTACACCCAATGAATCATAACAAGTCTCTATGGCTCAGAGTGAGCCGCTTGTACTCAGAGAAAAATCATTCCACAAACTTATATAATTTGGTTACAACTCAGCCTAATGACTTATAAGGACACCCTATGACTCATAGGGTCCAGTTGTAACCAGGGTAGTAAGCTTAAAGCTTTAGAAATTTTCAAAGGAAAAAAATTTAGGTGTTTCATTACTATTCCCATTTTTGGTATTAGATAAAAATTTGAGTCTTAGATTTTGTGTTTTTCTTGTGTTTCAAGTGTTACATTTGAGTTCCTTAACACTATTAGAGTCTAGATTTAAATTTTGAGCTTGATCGGAGTCAAATTAAGTGAGATACGATTATTGAAAGCTTGGACTTGAAAAAAAGAGAAGAAGGTCAAAACTCTGGAAAAATTGGTTGATAATTTTGAAATAATGATGTTGGGAATGATTTTAGAATGTTGAAAAGTTCTTACATTCAAAATTTTAAGTCAACGACCCTGGGAGAAGAAGTTAGTGTTCTTAATGACATTCACATCTTGAAGCTAAATTTTTTTATAAAATAGGGTGTTTGGTCCAAAAAGATGTATGAAAAACGTGGAAAAATTATTTGTACTTAAGCTTCAAATAATATTCCAAGGATATTACAAGAGAGAGAACAAAAAATAAGCCAATAAAATGGAAAAATCGCCTATTCAAGAGAGAGGGAAGGGTGACTTACTTTGCTTCTGCGCCTGATGTGCACTTGGTCTGCTCCAGTGGTCAGCTGCACTAAAAAATAGTGATCAAGGGCCTAAGATGCAACCAACCTTTTCCCCACATGCTGCAGTAGCCCCCAACATAGTCCTCAAACACATATCACTTCAACTAAACGCACGTCAGTCCAAAATGCACCCCAAATACATTTAAACTCTTCTTCAACATCAATTCAAGTATAAAACACATCTCAACACTTTAAAAATCCATTTCTGAAGGTTTGATTCTTAGTTTTAATTTCTATATTCTTAAATATCTTTGTTTATAATTAAACTAAGCATCAACTATTAATTCATCTACTAAGTTGATTAACTAGTCCTTGACTCGTATTTGTTTCGTCATCCTACTTCTTTCCTGCCATTCTCTTTTAAATTCATTGTTACTTCTTGACTCAAGTTTTAACATAATTTTGTTTATTTGAGTTATTTCAAAAAAGAATCTATTCCAACCTTAATCCATATTTGGTAACAAGCATTCTTGTTAGAGTATTAATGATCTATCAACACTTGTGACACCAATTGAATGAACAAACAAAGTTCTTAAATTTGAGAGCTTGTCAGGTTGATTTCCTTAACTTTAACTTATTTGTTGATTTTTTTAGTTTTAGTATTCCTCTTATTTAGGTACCATGGCATTAGGAGGAAATCCTAAGAGGTTAAGGAGAGATAAACATGGGAACTTTGATGGCGACCATAATAAGTGTGAAACAAGATTTAAATCAAAAAATGGACTTGATCAATCAAAGAATGGACTCCATGGCTTAGAAAATGGAAGGCATGGAAGGATCACTCTCAAGGAGGATAGATACTATGGATGTTTTTCCAGATTCCAGCCAATCAACTCCTCAAAACTATCATGCTTCCTCTAGTGGACATGCTCTCAACACCTCCACTGCTATAACTCCATAAACACTTCACCAAATGCTCAATCTACTAAGGAAAATAAATGATCCCATAATCCAAGAGACTACTTACACAAAAATCAAAATTCCATTCATCCACTACAACCCTAATTCAATATATCCCATCAAGAAGATCCATGAACCTAAGAACCCCACTACTAAATACACAAAGAACTGCCTAAATCCCCAATTAACAAAACCCAACCACCTTAAATTCTAGCTAACCACAATTAACCAATCTAAATTAAGGATAAGGAAGGTAAGAAAACTTACAAAAAAGGTAAAGAGATAGATGAAGTGGCTCAATTTTTGAAATTTGTGTAAACTAGAAAAGAAACTTAAGGGGGAGAACATAGAGGCTGAGGATAATGATTTTGTTCAGTTCCACATAGAAGAGAAACTTGGGAAATTACCCCCAAGTTCAATAATATCACCAATGGGATCAAAGAGGTAATATGGGTCGACACACAGGTATTAACTCAATCAAGATCACTCTTTATACCTTCAAAAGAAATAGTGATCCTCTAATATAACTTGATTAGGAAATACAATGTAATAGGATCTTCCAACTCAATGAGTTAATCAGACACAAGAAAGTCACCCATGCAATTGCTCAACATGAACGGTATGCCTCTACTTAGTCGGAGACTAACGGTGTAAATAGAAGAAAATGGAATTATTGACCTTCCAGATTGGGAGGAATTAAAGGCACACATAAAAGAGAGGTATGTGATGAAAATGTTCAAGCAAGAGCAATTAACAATGCTCTACAATTTGAGACAAGGAGGTAAAGGTGTGGAAGATTATTATGAGAAGTTTCAAAACTTAATCCTTCATCTTGAGATTGTTAAACCCCCAAATTATGGTATGGTTTAATTGAAAGGTGGAATACATGTTTGGCGGAATAGAAGATCTTATTGAAGTGGCCATTGAGGTTCAAAGGAACAAAAATACCAAGAAGTCCTTCAATAAAGGTTACAATTCTTCTACTTCCTTTGTATGGACCAAGAGCAATGATTTCAACAAGTCCTTAGATAATTAGCCTATTGAGAAGGCAATCCAAAGCTATCGAACATGTAATAAAGGTAATCCATCATCTTATACTAATTCTAAAGGTATTGTTTCCTAATATTAAGGTTAGGGTCATAAGGCTAGTGAATGTCCTCATAAAAGAAAAATAGTAATGGCGGAGGGTAATCCTTACTTTGTTGGGGATATGGTGAAGCAAAATGATGGTGGTGAGGAAAAACCTCAAGATAATGATGACCTTGGAAGTGAAGAAAAATTAATGAAAGTTGAAAGGGACTTTAATGTACCTTGTGGATTAATGATGAAAGTTCCCAATGACGATATTTGGACTAAAGAAGGAGTAGTCATCAACCTTAACCTAATGATGGGGAGGGAGATGAATTGTGAAGATAAGGAGATTTGGTATTAATAAGGAGAGCTTGGTGAGAAACCCAAGCCTTGTGATTCACTATACTTAGAACCAATAATGTACTAACTTCCAAGTTGATGCATAAAAGGAAAAGTTCACATGGTGAAATACTAGAAGGAAAGAAAGCAAGTTCAAGGCTTTTCTCCATCCCTACCTCCTCTTATTCCTAAAATTACTTGGATACATGATGACATTTATACTAAGGTAGATAATTTCTTAAAGGTATCTGAGTGAAAATCCTACTTAGATTATGTTGAACTCTTCCAAACCATATCTTGGAATTTTTTTAATGTGCATGAAATGTGTGGCATCCCCAACGTGGATGGATAATATATTTGTTCTTTTAAGCAGAGTTAATGGTTCTTACTTGATAGACAATGCCTAGCCCTTGAATCATTTCACATATTTGTGGATAGAAAAACTAGAAATTTCTTGGAGGGTTGTACAAGAGAAAGGAATGTGAGGTGCTTAAGATGTTTTTTCTTACCTTTATGTTATCTTATTTGTGGTATCACCTTAGGTAATCATATCTCTGTTTATTCCATTTTTATGTTTTCAAGTATAGCCATGTTGAAGATAAGAATGTTTTGTATCTAAACATTGTTTAGGGTGAATGGAAGTGTAATTCACACCCTAATGATTACTTGATTCTACCCTTAGTTATTCAAACATGTGATGATTTTCTTGGTAACATTATTAATGGAGCTATCTTAGGAAAATTTCTTGATGCTTATCACCGCTAACTTCTTTGCACCTTAAATATTGACTTCTCTTCTATTGTCTTGAAGGATGTTTGTTTATATATGAAATAGGTGTCTCCTTGGTGAGGATATTTTGATTTTAACCCTTGTGATAACCCTCATGCTTCAATAAAATATTTGTTTTGTGTTCTCTTCTTGTGTTTAAAGTAGTAGATTTAAGGTCGAATATTTTTCAAGAAGAAGAGGATGATACAATCCAAATGGCCTCCAATCTATTAAAGAGAATAATTATGGGTCAAGAGGCACTTTAGGACTCCTTTTTTCTCTCCCAAAGGTTCCAATTTGATGATTATTATGATCAAAGAGGTTCAAGGGATGTCAAATAGGCTAATTGAAGGTAAATGGGGCTAGAAAGCCACTATAAGAGGATATGCGCCCCATCTACTTTGGAGGTGTTACCAACCTATTGTAGCTCCAATAGAGTTGGTCATAAAAACTCACAATACCCTTCAGATTCACCCATGTGCTCTACAAATGCACCAATATATGGTTAATAGGCTTCTACATTTTGTCTTTCCTAAATGGGTCACTTTTGGGCCCATATGATGTAAAAACTTATCCTAGACTATAAATAGGACTTCTCTTTCATTTAGTAGGTAGTTATTAATGAATTATGTATGTAAAACTATTTAGAGTGTGAGGCAAGTGTGAAAATATTTATGTTGAATCTTCATTTATAACAATGTGTTGCTTGGGAATTAAATTCCGTTGAGGTCTATGTAGGAGATTGGTGATTTGTTTTATATTGAATAGAATTTTAGGGGTTTGATACACCCTTAGTTTTAAAACACCTTGGTCTATGGACCTTAGAAAATTTCCTAGAATTATGCTCTTTGGACCCAATACGACTCATGGGTAGGAGCCGTATGTTGGGGTATGAATGGTATGGTCTAGTTGTATACTGACCATTGCTAGTTAGTGGGATGGATTTTGGTTACTGGAATGGATATGACTTAGGGGTACAATTCTTATTGGTGTTTGTTAATTTTATGTTTCCTTGATTTAATCTTAGAGTTTGTTACTTAGGTTACATTTGAGTATGAGTGGCTTTCCATGAGCCGTAAGCTAGGTTACGAGTCATACCTAGGACTCATATGGTAGATAGTATCTAAATCTTCCTTATGTTTAAATCAGCCAAGGGTACGGATAAAGGGTATGAATTATATGTTTTGGATACAACTTGGCTAAATAAGTCATATGTCAGACAGTGTTTGATCCAAAGGTTGAGGCTAGGATATGAGTAGAGGGTATCACTCATATTATAAAGGTATAACTCATTAGGGTAAGTCGTACCCCTATGATGGGATTTTGGTGCAAATTAAGTGGGGTTATTCTGGACAATTTCCCACTTATCCTAATAAGTTCCCATGACTTCTAACCTACTTGCGAGGTTATTTACCCTATAATTCCATTCATTAACACTTAGAAACTATTCTAAACACTCTATAATTCTCTCAAAAGCTTTTGGGCAAGGGAAGCTAGGGTTTTAACTAGATTGACTTGGGGCTTGTCTTAGTAATTTCTTTCCATCACCATCTTAGGTTTAAGGCATGTTGAATTCCCTCATTGTTAATTCTAACTATAAGCATGGTTTTAATGAATGTTTTCATAACTTTATTGATTGTTTGATTTTTGTTTTCAAATATGAATATTGGTTATGGTTTCCATGGTTATAATTATGCTTTATATGCATAAACAGTGGTTTTTATAATTGGTTTAAATGGGAATGGTTTAATGGTAATTGGAACTGGTTTTGATTATATTATGCCTATAATGTGTTTAATAAAATACCTACAAGTATTTTTCATTACATTGAGTATTTTAATGGAACTCTTGCTTGTTTTAAAACATGGAAAATAAATTATGCATGATTTAAATTGCTTGGAATGGTAAATGGTTAAATGGTTATGATTGAGGGGTACATGGAATCCCCCAAGTGGTTAAATATGGTAAATAGAAGGGCACTTGAAAGTCCCCTAAAACCTATACAGGGTTGGTTATGGATAATAATTGCAAGAAAGGATTGGCATGATGTTACCAATAATAATAAATTTGGTTAATAATTGGTTAAAGGTTTGGTTATTTGAAAAATTATTTTAATTAGGCATTAAAATTGGGAACTTATATTTGCCAATGTGAGGTTGTCTTAGTGATCGAGAGCATGATGTCACACTATATTTTAGGAGATGTACTATTCATCACAGTTTTTCTTCCTTGGTCGTGTGGTTTCACGTACTGGGGACCTTTCAGCTGGGGGAGATGAACCCATATAGCTTGTGGGTTGTTTAGGATGGCAAAGCTGCACAATCAAGGTAAAGGTTTTAAAGACATGCTAAACTCGTTCCCTTTTCCCGACATGGTGTTATATATATATATATATGGTTGTGTGTATATGGATTGTTTTACTTGGTTTTATAAATGGAATTATTTTATCCTTATCCTAATATCATGCTAGTATTCACCTTCTAACCCATCTAGTGGAGGTTGCATACCCACGTTATACAGGAACCAGCCATTCTATTTCTCCTGCATAGTGATTGACTTAGGGATAACACTTCGACTGAAGTGGTGAGTTTACATCCTTTTGGAAGGCACTATTTCATATTTTCAACAATTCTAGACATTTTGGTTTATTTTTTGATATTGGTTTTGGCCATATTTGGGGACATGTCCTAACAAAAATTTATTACTCATTTGGTTAAAGGCTTTGTAGTTCTTCTATGGTTTAGAATAGGTATGATCGGTATTGGTGTTGGCCTTTGCATTGGAATAAGCTAAAGGAATGACATAATTGGATTTAATTTCTCACCGTTCCATCATATTTTATCTTGGGATTAATTATATTATGTTTTTGAACATCTTTGGTTATGGCTTGGTTTATGGGCCTTATTTCGGTATCGGTATGGGATGGTTGGATTGTTGGTATTGGATGGTTGGACTCGATTAGGTTAGTCACGGTTGTTACCTTAACCCAGAGTGCTCATGTAAGCTATTACACTATCTTGTTACATGCCCAAAAATTTAGCCAACTCATTACAGGTAGTTGGATGTTGGGTTGGGTAGCAAAGGTGGTCTCTGATCTCGATCGGAGTTGGGACACCCATTATGACAAGGCCCATAGTTGGGTCATGTCAAGTTGGTATCAGATCCTAGGTTAATGGTAAATTGGGAGTCCATACAGCCACATTGAGTAGAGTCTCTTTTAGGAATGTGAAGCGCACCACCCTCCTAAGAGAGAGACTCTAAGGCATTTAGGAATATTTAACTTTCTTCATTTTCTATATTCAATCTTCGAGTCTCAGTCCTATAATTTTCTCTAATACATGTTTGTTGATATTTTATATCATGCCTTGTAGATTTGGAAGATAAGGAAATTCCTTTACCCCATTTTGGGGTAGTGCTGAAGGGGTATATCCTAGTTTTAGGGTTCATCTTCGATATCACATACCTATAACTGATAGTTCTAGATTTCCACTAGTTTCTATTAGTCCTTCTCAAGGTGAGGTGAATAATTTAGAATCTCATTATTATATTCATGCTAATACTCAGATGGTCGCTGCACAGGCTGAGTGAGGTGTGATTGTTTCTTTGTCTATTGAGGCCACAATGGTTGGAAAATTTATAAAGATGGGTCCTTCCACTTTTTTTTCAGTAAACGTGGAAGAGGATCGATAGGTCTTCTTGGTTGAACTGGAAAAGTTCTATAGGGTGATGTAGGCTACCAATGTGGAAGGGGTAAACTTTGATCCTTATTAGATTAAGGAGGTTACATATCAGATATATGAAGAGTGGGAAAGGGATAGAAGTATATGGTAGAATCAATCTTGTGGGATACTTTTTCTAAGGACTTCCTAGATTGATTCTTTCCCCAAGATTTAAAGAAAGGATAGATGTAGTAGTTTGTACAACTCAAGTAGGGGAGGATGTCCATCATGGAATATGGCATGAAGTTTCATCAATTGTCAAGGTATTCTCTTGGTTTAGTGGTTGACATATGGGCAAGAATGAGGAAGTTTTCTTCTGGATTGAATGAGGATCTAATTTTGCAGAGCAAGACTGCCTTACTGATTAAAGATATGGACATCTGTAGGTTGACTATTCATATGCTGCAAATAGAGGATGAAAGGAGTAAGCAAGCTGAGTTTGGTGATAGATAGGGTAAAAGAAATAGGTTTTCTGACCACAGAGGTGCTCAATCTCAGGGTGGTCGAGATGGTGGAAAATGGAAAAAAAAGTTCTGGCTCCTACTCTTCTGCTTGTGTACCTTAACATGTGGGCAACATTGTTCATCAAGGTGGTGACAATTTTTGAGTGCAGGGTTCCCCATCTTATGCAAGAAGAGGTTGGTCAGTTTCTTTATGCCCTTTGTAACGCCCCGAAACCTAGTTCCAACACATCACACGGTGCTCAAGATTATGAGTAGCCTTAAGTTAACCCTATTTGCCTTCTACTAATTCTGAATCACATAATACAGGAAATATAGACGTAAAAGTCATATTAAATGCAGAAAACTAGCTGAAATAACTGAGAATAATTTGAATATAGTCTCTGAAAATCAAATACTATAAGTTTGAATCAAATATAGCAGTCTGACAAGCCTCGACTACTAATTACTAGCGAGTTATTGGGACAAGCCCCTAGCTAACTTGGACTATTTAAAAATACCGGATCACTTAATTAGGTAAGCTGAAAATAAACTGGATAACTAAGTCCTCGAACTATAAGGGCTCACCAATTGTCGGATGTAGATGGATATGCTCGAAAATCAATCATGCTGTTGAAACGGAGCACCTGAACCTACATTATGAGACAATGTAACACATAGACCTATATGTGGATTAGCACTTTAAAGATGTACTGAGTGTATGGGGATGAATGCCTAAGTAAAATATTATCAAAACATTTAAATCAATTTGAAAAAGAATGCATGCGAAACATAAATGACTCACATAAGCAGGAATATCCGAAAACTAAAATCTCTAATAACAAGAAGCAAATCATACTTTATAAATTGTGTGAGTCATAACATTTAGTTCTGAAAGTTGTACTAGTATTCTTTCTGTAAATCATACTATCTAAGAGTAAGAAGAGCTCACTTCTAAATCGAAAATCTTACAGCTGAAATATAAAGATAATATCTTTTTGTAAAGCATCAGCTGAGTAAATTTCATGAGCATTTACACTTAGTTTTCTATAAAGCTTTTCTGTTAAGTGTATTCTATTTTTAAATCTATAATCTGTAGGGAACAGAACTTTAAAATTTATTTTGAAACTCTTTACTATTATAGAGGTTCTGCTAACCGACATAAACCATGTAAGCTAACATGGAGTCCAACGTCTTGTTCCTGAATCAGGAAAACCTCACAATGGGGAGAGGTTTCATACTCTTGCAAAGGAATAATCTGATACTCCGTACCTATGTTGGCTACGTAGTTCTATGGAAGATAGGGCACGCTAATCCCACACATCCCACTAGGTGCTAAATACTACTCCCTTTTAATCTGTATGCTCACTCTATTGGAAATCCACTTTAAAACTAGCATAAGGGTTATTACGAATCCAATTATACTTTTATCTGAATCATTCTGTAAATAAAGCTAATCTAATTTTTATAATATGAGATAAATCAGTAAAGTAGATTCCAAATCTTATTTGAGGATCAAAATATCTAAACTTTATTGAAAATCTGTGAATAATCTGATCATAGGATGCTTAAAGCATTATCTTTCTTAAAATATTCACATTTAAACTTGGCCTTGGTAACCCATGTATCAGGTTCATGTCAAAACATCGTAATAATCATTCTTGATAATGAAAACAATGAAAAGTCATCTCAAAATCTAGAATTTAGTGCAATATGCATGAAAATATGAAAATAAACATGCAATTTAGCTTCAAAATCTCTCAAAAACTCATAATCTTTCAAATAGCAATAATGGGTATGAACCGTAACTCAAATCTCATAGATATTCATTCAAAATCCTATGAATTTGTAATTAAAACTTGGTTTTGTTCACAAGGATGGAAGAGGATCCTTGTTCATAAACCCCACATACCTTGCTATATGATTAGATGAAGAATATTAAATTATTGATTCCTATTTGAGTTGCTGAAGATGAGTTCTTGATTAACTTGACTTAGAAATCCTCAATTTGGTGCTTTCTTGAAGAAACAACGGAGGAAATCGATTTCTTGGAGTGTAAGATTTTGAGATCTAGGGTTTTGCGTTGAGAGATAATGTATGAAAATAAGCATAATTGGCTTAGAATGGGTTCAATCTTGTGTAACTCACGAATTAGGGGCTTGAGAATTCACTAAAGTGCCCTTTTTCAACTTTAAGTGCAACTCAAAAAAGGGAACAAAAATCTCAATTGAACATGCCACCGCCACACTCTACTATCGTGGTGGCTCACTGGATTTTGTCAATTGGAAACTAGAATTTCTCCATGACGCAGGCCAATTGCGGTATTCTATTGGATTGCCATTTAGGCCATCGTCGCGATGAAGTACCATCGTGTTGCCTTACTGGAAATTGACAAATGGGAAATTGGACCTCATCGCGATGAGATATAATCATGGTAGTCATCTGGAATTTGACAAACGTGAATTTAACCTTCACCACAACGCGGTAATTGCCTAGATGGCGTACTGATTTACTAAAAATGTTGTAATTTCTCAATCGAGTATCGGATTCGGGAGAAATTAGTATCGATGGAAAGCTAATTCAATTTCCCACAAAATATAGGGTTTAAATTCAGAGAATTCAACACGTAACAAAAGTAATTCAATTTTAAAGCTAGTCTTTGACATCTTAGAAGAGAGATTAAGCTAGAAAAAGTATGAGGTATTACAATATCTCCTCCTTGGGAATATTCATCCTTAAATGTGGCTATTTAATCTGAAAATACTGAGGAATCTAAGGCTATAAGCTATCATGCATAGCTATAATAAACTGTATGACTAATCAAAAACATATTGAGCTACTCAACTGATTTGCAAATGCATGAATTTACATGAAATAGCTATATGGCTGAATCTAAGACTAGAAAAGAACTGAATAAAGGAAGACTATTACCTTCGGCATAATCTGAGTTCGTGGAAAAGAGATGAGGATACTTAGTATGCATGTTTACTTCTGCTTTCCAAGTAGCACTCTTAATGGACTGATTTCTCCATAGAACTTTGACCAAGGGAACTTCTTTGTTCCTTATTCTATGAATCTGATGATCAAGAATCTCTACTGGAAATTCATATGATAGGTTATTCTGAATATCTATACTTTCTAGAGGAACTATAATGGTTTAATCGTCTATGCACTTCTTCAACAAGGACACATGGAAAACTGGATGTACTGAGGATAAATTTGTGGGTAGCTCAATCTCATATGCCACCTTCCCAACATGACTAAAAATTTGAAAGGGGCCTACATATCGGGGACTGAGTTTCCCCTTTTTTCCAAATCTCTTCATCCCTTCATGGGTGAAACTTTTAAATACACAAGGTGATCAACCTCAAACTCAAAGTCTCTTCTTCATACATCTGCATAAGATTGCTAATGACTCTGGGCTGCCTTTAATCTCTTTTGAATCAACTAAACTTTCTATATGGCTTCAAATACCATATCTAGACCAATCAAAGAGGCCTAATCTATTTAGAACCAACCTACAGGCGATCTACATCTCCACCCATAAAGAGCATTAAATGGATCCATCTGAATACTAGCATGATTATTGTTATTGTAAGGGAACTCAACCAACGACAAATGCTTATCCCAACTACATTTGAAATCAACAACACAGGTCCTAAACATATTCTCTAGAGTCTGAATAGTCCTCTCTGCTTGACCATCTGTCTATGGATGAAAAGTAGAAATCAGATAAAATTAGGTAGCAAGACCCTTTAGAAAGGCTTTCAAAAACTGAGAGGTAAACCGAGCACCCCTATTTAACGACCTAATTTTTTGTAGAATCGGAACATCACATGGTGATCATGATCCCAAAGATCCACAAGTGAACCTTCTACTGATATCTATACCTGAACACCGCGTCATATAAATAATAAGTTTGGAAACTAGCCATAATGTTCAAAACTTCTAAAAATACTCAAAATTGAAAACTAAATACTAATAAATCTGTCCAAAAAGCCTTTAAACTATCTGCATTGTGGAGTTGATGGGGTATGTCCCCAACTAACTCCGTATACCAAAAATAAACAAAATCTGATGAAATAATGATAAAATTATCATACTCTAATAAAGAGGACTCACTACTATGTCTACTGCTGCTGAATGGGACTGAGCTTCTAAGGGTAGTCTGGATCTCGTGCCTCTGAACATATGGTGTCAAATAAAACACCATTGCACAAATGCATCAGTATGAGAATATACCGAGTATGTAGATGAGGTAAGGATAAATACAAGGGCTTATGCATGAACAATTACTTAACTAAATAATCATGAGAGTACTGAACGAGAACACAAGCATGAATACACAAACCATAACTACAACCATCACAAATCTAAATATTGAAACTCGAATATTGGATTACTGTCATCTGAACTAACTATTAATATTGAGATACTGAAAGATTGAATTATCTGATGTCGATAACTTAGTACTGGAGTTAAGATCAGTCTTATCTAGAGAGTGATCTTAGAATCTGAGGATACTGAAGCTGATTGACTAAATATACTTATGTCATTGACTGAATTTTTTTTAGCTTTCTACTCTTGATTGATTGCATCAGAGATCAAACCTTTCTAATGGATAATTTTAGAATATTTTATCAATGATAAGAAAAGATTATGTCCGAATCTGACAACAAGAATAGTCAACTGAATCTGAGACTGAGATCAAGCCTATCTGATGGGTGATCTCTAAATCTGATAACAAGAATACTCAACCGAATCTGAGAATGAGATCAAGCCTATCTAACGAGTGATACCTATATTTGATAACATGAATACTCAACTGAATCTGAGACTGAGATCAAGCCTATCTGATAGGTGATCTCTATATCTGATAACAAGAATATTCAACTAAATATGAGACAGAGATCAAGCCTATCTAATGGGTGATCTCTATATCTGATAAGAACAATACTAAACTGAATATGAGACTAAGATTAAGCCTATCTGATGAGTTATCTCTAGATCTGATCACAAGAATACTCAACTGAATATGAGACTGAGATCAAGCCTATCCAACGGATGATCTCTAGATCCGATACTAATAACTTTATATGGATCTAATCTATCTAACGGGTGGTCCATGAATCAATGGAACTATCTGAGTTCCTCACTAAGATGGATGAGTGTATCTAATAATCCTAATTTCTGAAGATTGATACTGAAACTGCAACTGTGGGATTAACCGACAAACCCCAAATCTCAACTGGTGGGGTCCAACCTGTAACCCCACCTGGAAGGGTCTCACTATCGTACCAAGGGCAAAGACTTCTCTAGTTAAGCCTATCTGATGGGTGACCCTCATTGGAAGTCAAGCCTATCTGACAGGTGACTAGCCTTTCCTGATGGGGGACTCCTACATCTGTTGTTGGCTACACAGTTTTGGAGTTTAGGGATTGATCCTAACGACTCTGCCTCTCTAATAGGGAGTCGTCATCCCTGCCCTCACTCAGTGATAGGTCCTACTCCCAACTCAAAGACTCTGAACTAATTCTTAACTGAACACAAACTTAACTGAATCTGATACTGATTATGTTTCTTAAATGATCTAACTGAGTTAAGCTGAATTAACTTGGTTCCGTATCTGATGGATTACTACTGAATCTCGTTATCTGACTGAACGACACTAAGCTTTGAATAGAGTACTCGGTCACTACATAGGTTAGACCTGAACACTTGGATACTACTCGTTCTGCGTGAGGTACAACATTAAGGATAGATTACTAGCCATTCTGAGATTACGACTATTATAGAGATTCCTGAGATTTATTAAGTTTTGTATCTGTCTGAGACTACAAAGTTCTATAACTCCCTGAGTTCTGAGAATCATGGATGGACTAGAATTATAATGAAAACTGACATGGGCTCTAGAAATCAGCTAAATTTTCGGGTATAAATAACCCCAGGACTCAATAACATAAAAGTAAACCATAACCATTCGTGAATAATTAAGGCCATGGACAATCATTCTCAATTAAAATCACTAAGGCATCACTTAAAGAATTTAGGAATCCTAAACATGTAATAACATAGGGGGACATGCTATTGGAACATACTCCATTCAACAAGGCCTTGCATCAAGTACTTCACACATATTTAAGTCCTAGCATGTACCGTAGAAAACATAATTGATGAACTTCATGCTATAATATTACAATTCATTCATCAAACACATAGCATGTATTAAAGTCTTAGCATGTATCAAAGAGCACATTATTGGGGAATTTCATGCTATCATGCCATAATTCATTCACTAAGGCTTTTCAACAAACACTTGGCATGCATGGGCTTACACACAATTGAGGATTTCTAGCCAACATGCTATAATGGCTCAAATTCATTCTCATAAGAATTTTATCAAGCATATGGGGAGCATGATTTGCTTATTCAACAATTTGTACAATCAATTGACATGAACACAACACTTAACAAGCAACTTGAAGAGGGTTTATCATGAACATCACATGAATATCATATATTAAGGTCAAAGCTTGAAAACCTTCTAAAAAAACATGAATCACAACTCAATAATAGCATGAACATCAATTTCAACTCACATAAATCATGAAAACTCATAAACATAAAATCTTTCAAATTTAGAAAAGGGTTCTTGATCTTCTTGGATGAAAGGGACCTAAGCATCAGCATCTACATACCTTAAAGAAACTCTTTATTGAAAGTTCTTAGAGAGATTCTTGATTTCTTGATTTATCTTGAAGAAGAAGGAAAGATTTTGATTTGGGAACCCTATCTTTTGTTATTGAACATCTTTGACAGAAAACTAGTACTTTTACATTTAAATGAGGCCAAATCCCGTGTTAAGGAGTATATATAGGGGTAGAAAAATGACCCCTTTTTTCGCAGGAAATAAACTAAAAAATCCCAATTTTACATGCTGGTGCGACGCGCCATAGTTGTGCCAACTCACTACAAATTGGACAATCAGGAATCTGCTTGATGGCACAATATGGTGGATATTGCACTGCCACCTTGGTTACAAACTAAAAAGGAACCACGATGCAGTGGAATCGCATTGGTGCACTGGAAATTGACAATTATAAAATTAAGACTTGGCGCGATGCGCCAAAATTTTGGAGGCTAAGTAGATTTACACGATTGCCATTTTAGCTGGCTCCTCGACGCGCTAAAGTGCCAGGTCGCACACTGTCTCACTAAAAGGGCTCTAACTCTTTGCCCAAGTGTCGGATTTGGGAGAATTTGGTATCGACGGAAAGCATATTCAATTCTCTACATGTCAAAAAATGGATATTAGGGAAATTCTACATGTTTCAAAATATTTCTCACTTGGGAAGACACTTCTTAACCTTTTTGGGCTAGATTAACACTTTACTGAACACGCTCTAAGGCTTAGACTATGAGAGAATTTTTGCGGGGTCTTACATCCTATCTAAAATGATAGATAAAGGAACTCTGTGTAATCTGAATAACTCTCTGATATACAGCTTATCATAATCTTCAGCTATGTAGGACGTGTGAACTGGTAAGAAATACACTAACTTTGTCAATCTGACTACAATAAACCAAATTGAATTATGCTGACGACTCGAATGGGGTAATATATCACAAAGCCCCATATTCACCTCTTCTGACTTCCAAGTAAGGATACCAAAATCTTGCAACATACTACCTGACCTTTGGTGCTTTGCCTTAAACTGTTGACAAGTTGTATACTTGGCTACGAACTCTGCTATATCTCTTTACATACTACTTCACCAATAGACTTCCTACAAGTAGTTGTATTTCTTGGTAGAACCTGGATGAATGGAAAATGTGAACCATGCGCTTCTTCCATAATTCACTGCGTCAAACTATTAACGCATGACACACACAATCTATTCTGGTATCTTAACACACCATCTCTTCCTTGGGAGAAAACCTATATCTCTTGGTATCTAACTGAATCTTTCTGTTTGAAAAAACTAGAATCCTTATCTTGCTTCTCTTTCACTTTCAAAACAAGAGAAGATTCAGAACTACTCAGAACCCAAACATTACCTTTAGATGAATCAACCAACATTACACCCAATATAGCTAATCGATAAACTTCTTAAACTAACTCTTTCTTATCATTCTCCACATGAAAAACACTTCCCATAGAAAATCTACTAAGTGCGTCTACCATTATATTGGCCTTGCCCAGATGATACAACACATTCATATCATAATCTTTCAACAATTCTCACCACCTTCTCTGCCGAAGATTCAACTCTCTCTGAGTAAACATAGACTGTAAACTTTGGTGATCCATGAACAAATCAACATGCACCCCATACAAATAATATTTCCAAAATTTCAAAGAAACACAACAACAGCTAACTCAAGATCATGGGTCGGGTAATCCTTTTCATGAGGCTTCAACTATCTAGAGGCATAGGCTAAGACCTTATATCTCTACATAAAACACAACCCAAACTAACTCTAGAGGCATCAGAATACACCATAAAACCATCTATACTATTAGGCCTGAAAACAATTCTCACAGGAATCTGACCACTGAAACTCAACTTTTTTTTGTGTAAATCTAGACATAGAAGACACAATCGAAGAGAAACCCTTAAAAAAACATTTGTAATAGCTAGATAAACCCATAAAACTCCTAATGTCTAAAGAAGAGATAGGTCTAGGCCAATTTTTATGGCTTCTGTATTTTTCGGATCAACTCTAATACCCTCACCGAAAATAATATGACCAAGGAAATAGTTATACATAGATTAATTCTAATACCCTCAACTATACCTAACTTTATTAATTCTGCTAACATTATTTTTTAAAGGACAGTGATAAGACACTTTCTATAGATTTTTTTGGAAATAATTGAATCACCTACTAGATAGAAACCAAGAAGGACTCAGTGCTCTTTTCAGGACTTACTGTAAATAACGTGGTCACATAAGAAAATTTTACCCAGTGTCTAACAACACATTAACGCCAAGATAAAAGACACGAAGTATATCGGTAATAACATCTTGTGAACCCTCTTGCTCCTGACGGGATGATAAAACATAAAACTAATTCTGGCGCTGACCGCCATTTGTACTGGACGATGCACCCTGAGGAGGGACTGGACGACCTAAAGGAGTGGTGCACTAGTAGCCTGTGTTTGGGGATGAACATCACTGTTTTCTACTTAGCATGTAGACACACTCTAATTCCACGACCCAACTTACCAAAACCAGAAAAACCCTTCTGTCTAGCCAAGCACTCTCCAGGATGACTCTTATCATACTCAGCTCATGGGGGATAACTAGGCCTTCCACTCAGACAATTCTGAGATCTGGACATAGAGGACTTACCCCACAGATCCTGACTAGCTCTAAGAGCAAGAGCACTAGCTAAAGATGGTGCTGGCATAGATGAATGATTCTGAAACTTTGAGTAATTTCCCCCCTTGAAACCTAGCCTGGCCATACTCAAACTGCCCTGTCCTATCCCTCTTATTACTTTTATCTCTTCCCTTTAACTTCTCTATCTTAATCTATAAGGAATGAATTATCAATATAGCAAGATCCATGTCTCTAATAAGCATGGAAGTCCTACATTCCTTGACTACTAAGATAGACAATCAAGTAAAAAACATACTTGTACTTTCTCTAGGATCAACCATTGTATTAGGGGCATACTTAGACAACTAATTAAACTTAAGGCAGTACTCCTTCACTGTTATTAATCCCTGTCTCAAATTCAAAAACTCCTCTATCTTAACTTCTCTTATCTCATGTGGCAAGAACCTATCTAAAGAACCATTCCAAAGCACTTGCCAACTCATAGGATCTGTATTCTCACCTCTACAATTCTTCAACATAACTACCTAGTCATACTATACATCATTCAATATATAGGATACCAACTAGGTAATCTTCTTCACCTCATCTAAATAAAGCTTGGGGTTCTCACCTGCTTTTTACCCAAATAACTCTGGCGGATTTATTCTCATAAAGTCATGAATTCTGGTTACGGCTAAATCACCATTCTACTAAAGAGGGACTACAACCTGATTGTTTCCCTGAATATTAACAGTCACTACCTAGGCCAATGCCTGAAAGACATCCCTAAACTCAGCATGGGATATGTTCTTATTCATAGGACCAGCGAGCTGAGGTGGCTGGTTATTATGTCTGCGGGCATTAGCTTAGCGAGGAGGCATATTCAACTTGATGTAAAAGCATGAGTTAAAAGAAGATAGAGATACTGTAAGCATGATAGATCATGAAAGAAAGAGGTGATTTCATAAGAACATCCTGTAGCCTCTTGCTCATAAAAGTGACATGCTTTACTGTAACACCCTGATTTTCTGAACAAAAATGCTACATGGTGCTCATGACCCTGAGGGACCACAAGCTAACCCATGACTGATATTTGTACCTATACATTGCATAACATACATGTAATATGTGGAAAACATAAACAATAGATCATAAGGTTCAACTAAAATAACTATAACATCTATGTGGATGAAAAATACCCAAGATAACTGAAAGCTGAATCAAAATGAAACTAAATCTGAACTATATCTGAAAGCTTCAAAGTACTGACTGAATAAGGAGTTGAAGGAACATGTCTCCAACTAACTCCGTAAACTAAAAACTAACTGAAATAATAAATGAATCAAATCAGATCGTACTTGGATGCAGAGGACTCATTTGTCACACCCCATACTAGATGAGGTGGACAACAACTATAGGAACACAGACTATAAAATCAAACTAGATGAGAAAATGAATCACTAATAAAAAGCTATAGATATAAAACCAAGCAATTAGCCTAATCGATACAGATGGCATGTGAACCTATAAATACATATGACAGCTTTACAATGTCTACAAAGCCTCTAATGGAATCCATGACTATAAAACCATCAAAATATATATGATAAAGACTCGGTAAGGCCCCGAATTAACTTGGAGTTCACCAACAGCCGTTGAGTATCCTGTGTTCTATTGGGGAAATCTACTTGCTAAAGACCTGTTCCTGCAACATAGGACGCTGGTCCCCGTGAGGGACGTCAGTACGAAGTAATGTACTGAATATGTAAGGCATGAAATAACCATAAGTGAAATAAGAAATTAGTGAAACTCGGAGTCAATATATATAAACATATAGATAAGGATAAACGAACAACCTTTACTTACACTTGTGGAAGATTGTATATTACATGCTTTTCTATACCTTATAATATTTGTAAGCCATGTGATACGTATGACAAGCTGATAAGTGGTAAAAGAGGATGACCCATGCTAGGTATTATACTCCTGGTATACGTTCCTCATCAATACATAAATCAGGATTGACCCATGCTAGGCTTACCTTCCACCCCTGGGATACTACACGATAATGGGATCGACCCATGCTAGGTGTTCCTTCCACCCCTGGGATACCACCCATAAATCAATAAATTGAGATCGACCCATGCTAGGCTCTCGCCTCTACGCTACCAATCATACATAAGCATATTTACTTTACATCACTTCTTTAATCTTTTAGATTGTTATTTTGGTGGTCATAATATTATTGAGCTTCAGAGCTAGCTATGAACTAATAGAAGAAAACATGCGATCGAGACAAGAACAATGATATAGGAAATAAGGGTAATACTTTGGAACTTATATGACACCATAAGCCTCACTAGGCATAAAAAATATCCACTAATAAATAAGCCAAGAAGGTATGTGACAAGCGAGGAGATGATGACCCGTAATAAATAAGCTAGTAGGCTGTATAACTAGTAAGCAAGTGACATTACATAGCATATATGGGTTGTGGCAGATTCTAGTGATATTACCAAGCATATAGCAATTGGGGCAGATTCAAGTGTAGAAATTTAGACATTTCAAATGGGGGAATATGTGCATAGCAAGTTGAGATACGTAACTCCTTGACTAAAGAGGTTTGGACTGTACGATAAATACTTATTAGGTAATAACAAATAGAATGGTACGTGAGAATTGGTACTATTAAAGCATGTGGGAAGATTCTACTTAGGACCAAATGTATATCCCACATAAGGACATATAAACTATACACTAAATAGGTAAAGACTCTATCAGGTCACCTTATGCCCAAACACGATAGGAATGATATTCGAAAAAAGAACATGTGTAGCCAAAAGAAGTATACAGTCAATTAAAGCAATTTTGGATAGATTGTAATCGAATATGTGACACTCTTTAACTTGTATAATCTTGGATCTTATTGACTCATAAAAGAGAAACATGTGACACTTTGACAAACTTTTAGACCATGGGTAGTAAATAAAAGGTCGATTAACTATAGTGGGGTTGGTACACCATCAGAATGTATCTTTTAACATGAAAGATCATCTACAAAGCTCACTTTATTGGTACACGAGTATATAACACCATGCCAAAGAATATGAACTAGAATAACCTTACATACCTCGTTGTGTAACCTGATTATTACAATGAATTAGACTTCTTTCCTTTAAGGAGTTATTCTACAATATGAGCACATAAAGGAGCTAATATTAGCAACTAATCACAATGTAACCCTTGTAAATTAGTAGCTAAACACTTGACGGGCAGTAAGACTATTCATCCCTTCAAACACTTGGTGTATCACCACACCCTCCTCTATACTTTAATAAAACTCCACTTCACCATTCCATAAGGTTATCCACCACCTCTAACAACAACACCTATAGACATCACCTAAACAGTCAAGTTAATCTATGATGCAATAAAAATATGACAAGTGATCTGTTGTAAATAATTAGCATAATTACATATACGAAAAATTCCCATGAACATAAATAGCAATAAATGAGGGTACAGTGAAGTAGATAACAACAACATGCAATTATTCCATGACATAGGTTATAAGTGAGAAAATAATCCATAAAAGACATACGACCTATAAACAAACAAGCTATAGAACATATAGCATGTATAATTATGTAATAGACCAGATTCTTTGGAAGCTAGGAGACATATTATGGGTTCACTCAACCCTATTAATTTCGAGCATACTACCGCTAGTGCTAAATCACTGGCGGGAGAGTACTGCTCTTGTTTGTCACTTAACTAAAAACACATGCAATTAGTTTCCCTATATTATCTTTTAAGCTCCTATGAATTCTCCTTATCAGTGATTCAGGGCCATAACAGAAAAGAAGTCCTTAACAGTTCATTTGTAGGAGTATGAGGTAAAGATCAACCTTATCTTTTCTACTAACCTAGGATGTCATTACAATCAATGTTTGGTACTATATAAAAGTTCAAATAAACAAATTACAATTAAAACTTAAAGGCACTATAACACATAACTCTTATTTACAGCAACTCACACACAAATGTCAAGTACATGCAAAATTATATTATGATTCTAAAACATCTGAAGGTTAGTCACTCCGGGCTTAACTAGATAGGTCTATCCATGCTAACTAATTTTCGTAAAAAGGTAGCCTTAACATACTTATAACATGAGCTCAAACAACTTGATGTAGATAATAGATTTTCTATCGATGATTAGACATATAGTCAAGAATTCCCCCCCCACCCCAAACCTTTCTTCAACATGCTCAAATATGTATATAAAGCAACCAAGAATAACTAATTCATGTGATAAAAGGATGAGAATTACCATAGGATATGTGTATATATTATAGGAACTATAATATATTTTTACACAACAAGTGATGGCAATCCAATACCTTTAGTCAAGAAATTTAGATAAGCTACGCATCAAGGGAATTTCCATATCAGGGACTCAAGTGAAAAAAAAAAAGGTACCTTATACTTCACGACAATTTTGATAAGCCATTAAAACTCTATACATATGCATAACAAACTACCTCTTATTATAATAAGGATAATACAAATGCATTAGGTTAGTCCAAGTGTATATCTTCTGATCGTCTCTCTATTCCTGCATTTAATAAGACTAGGTATCCAAACATACATTCATATTGTCAGTTGGGTGTCACTCTTACCTGCTTCATGTCTAACAAATACCCTTTTTAACCAAAATGGCTCACTTCATGTATTCTAATATGCAAAAATAGTCTAGATAATCACCAACATAGGTCTAACCAGTCAATATACCCTTTTCAACCATAAGTTGTAGTCGTATACTAACATTATATAGCCAAAACATAGTTCACCATAGGAATGAAGTTTACATATACTCTTATATAGAACAATTGGAAATACTTATCCTAGAGTTTTCTAACCACAAAAGGATTGCATGTTATTGTTACCTATTTGGAGTGTCATACATACATACCTTATAAAAGGATAATTAATAAAATAGAGAATGATATCTAGTACGTGTTTTGTCCTTATCTTCTAACTAGGTTATATGCACTATCACATTGAAAGGTTCACCCTTCAGACCATGCTACTAGCCTCTTTCAACTAATACAAAACTAGTTTAGCAGATTCTATTTTAAAAATAAGTGTAACTCTAAAACCCTATATACTTACTAGCGAAGTACTAAATGTCCTCTGAAGTTTTAATTCCCATGTATTGAAGGAGTCATATGAAGGAAATCTCAAACCTACGAACCATTCACGTTCTCTTAAGAAGTGCACTAAGAAATATTTTCAACCCATCTTTATGACTAGTTAACCATTTATCATACAAAAATATTAATAACCTTATTATACCTTGCTCAAATAAACCAAGGCAATACAAATAGTATAAATACATCCTTATGTACAAGTAACACAAAAACCTTTATGATGTTCTCTATTATGGGCCGTTAGAGTTGAACTAAATTGGTTCGCCTTAATCTGAATTTTGATATCTTAAGATCCTTTATTGTACGTTGCCTCTTGGACATTAGTGGTGCTAGAGTTTTTTGGCACCATTGACCTTAGGTATAGTATGAATATAAGAAATTATAATACTAGCGAGAATGGACTTCTTAACATTGCTCTATCGCACAATCTGGAGTATGAAAGAAAGTGACATTTCCTGAATGTCGAAGTAGCCCCCTAATTATAAATATGGCGCGCAACACATTTATAAGTAAGGATCTACTAGACACGGCTTTGTAGATTCCAAAGATAAACTGCTCTGATACCACTTTTGTCACACCCCACACTAGATGAGGTGGAGAACAACTATATGAACACACACTATAAAAACAAACTAGATGAGAAACTGAATCACTAAATAAATGGAATCACTAATAAAAAGCTATAGATATAATACCAACAAATTAGCCAAATTGATACAGATGACATATGAACCTATGAATAGATATGACTGCTTTACAATGTCTACAAAGCCTCTAATGGAATCCATGACTATTAAACCATCAAAATATATATGATAAAGACTTTGTAAGGCCTCGAATCAACTTGGAGCTCACCAATAGCCGCTGAGTATCCTATGTTCTATTGGGGTAATCTACTCGCTAAAGACCTGTGCCTGCAACATAGGACGCTGGTCCCCGTGAGGGATGTCAGTACGAAGTAATGTACTAAATATGTAAGGCATGAGATAACCATAAGTGAAATAAGAAATTAATGAAACTCGGGGTCAATATATATAAACATATAGATAAGGATGAACGAACCACCTTTACTTACACTTGTGGAAGACTATATATTACATGTTTTTCTATACTTTATAATATTTGTAAGCCATGTGATACATATGACAAGGTGATCAATGGTAAAAGAGGATGACCCATGCTAGGATTATACCCCTGGGACACGTTCCTCATCAATACATAAATTGGGATTAACCCATGCTAGGCTTACCTTTCACCCCTGGGACAACACCCGGTAATGGGATCGACCCATGCTAGGTGTTCCTTCTACCCCTGGGATACCACCCATAAATCAATAAATTGAGATCGACCCATGCTAGTCTCTCACCTCTGAGCTACCACTCACACATAAGTATTTTTACTTTACATCACTTCTTTAATATTTTAGATTGTTATTTTAGTGGTCGTAATATTATTTAGCTTTAGAGCTAGCTATGAACCAATAGAAGAAAGCATGCGATCGATACAAGAATAATGATATAGGAAATAAGGGTAATAGTTTAAAAACTTATATGACACCATGAGCCTCACTGGGCGTAAAACATATCCACTAATAAATAAGCCAAGAAGATATGTGACAAGCGAGGAGATGATGACCCATAACAAATAAGTTAGTAAGGTGTATAACTAGTAAGCAAGTGACATTACATAGCATATATAGGTTGTGGCAGATTCTAGTGATCTTACCTAGAATATAGCAATTGTGGCAGATTCAAGTGTAGAAATTTAGACATTTCAAATGGGGGAATACGTGCATAGCAAGTTGAGATACGTAACTCCTTGACTAAAGAGGTTTGGACTATACAATAAATACTTATTAGGTAATAACAAATAGAAGGGTACGTGAGAATGGGTACTATTAAAGTATGTGGGCAGATTCTAATTAGGAACAAATGTATATCCCGCATAAGGACATATAAACTATACACTAAATAGGTAAAGACTCTATAAGGTCACCTTATACCCAAACACGATAGGAATGATATTCGAAAAAAGAACTTGTGTAGCCAAAAGAAGTATACAATCAATTAAAGCAATTTTTGACAGATTGTAATCCAATATGTGACACTCTTTAACTTGTATAATTTGGATCTTATTGACTCATAAAAGAGAAACATGTGACACTTTGACAAACTTTTAGACCATGGGCGGTAAATAAAAGGTCGATTAACTATAATGGGGTTGGTACGCCATCATAATGTATCTTTTAACATGAAAGATCATCTACGAAGCTCACTTTATTGGTACACGAGTATATAACACCATGCGAAAGAATATGAACTAGAATAACCTTACATACCTCGTTTTGTAACCTGATTATTACAATGAATTAGTATTCTTTCCTTTAAGGAGTTAATCTACAATATGAGCACATAAAGGAGCTAATATTAGCAACTAATCAGAATGTAACCCTTGTAAAATAGTATCTAGACACTTGACGACGGGCAGTAAGACTATTCAGCCCCCCAAACACTTGGTGTATCACCATACCCTCCTTCTATACTTTAATACAACTCCACTTCATCATTCCATAAGGTTATCCACTGCCTCCAACAACAACACCTATAGACATCACCTAAACAGTCCTAAAATCCTTCAACACAATATAAGATATTAAACTTATGACTTCCGATCACCATCCCGTGAGTTCTTAACAACAACATATATAAAATCCTCCATCAAGGCCTATACAAAAGGAGAGGTAAATTAGGGTACTAACCCTACCTTTATTTCTAAAATTTGCTTTCTTAAAGTGCACTCCATCAAGACGCTAAGTTTCCCTTCAATTTGAACCAAATACTATTGCGAAATATTTTGGAGATTAAAGAGAAGTGGACTGCCAAGCTTGGAAAAAAAGGTCTGCCCTATACTTCAAACAAAATAATAACTTGATTTCCATGACTTCCCATGATGATTAAATATAAGCCATAGTTATTTTCACTTACCTTGGCTGGAAATAAGGAGGGTTTCTTCAAGAACCCTAGGAGAGAAAAGAGGCGGCTGTTTTAGGCTTGGGAGAAAAGAGAGAGGGAGCTAATTATAATTTGATTTTTTTGCAAGAATGAATAGAAAATGAACTAAATGGACCTTATAAATACTTCCACTTGACCTCCTCTTTTTGCTCATTTCTAGCCACATATTGGTAAAAATCAGTCCAAGTAGGTGATGGACCTACTTTGATATTCAAGCTGCTCATAATGTCCAAGTAGGTGATGCACATACTTGGTTTATTTCTAATTGGATCACACCATATTGGGACTTAAATAGAATAGGTATTGGGCTGGACATCTTTTTTTTTTCTTTTACTTAATTTAGGCCTTTAATATGTCCAATAATATAGGGCTCAATTTAGTCTAATAGTATAAGTAGGTGACACACCTACTAGTCACCTATTAGCTTAATTAAGTCAAGCAAGCACCTCACTTATTTTCTCTTAATTTATCCAAAATATTGATCCCTCTAATTAACTTAACACTTACCTTTAACTTTAAGCTCAAATACGTATCTCGAGTTTAAATACTTTCATCTATGCTAAGTTGGTCTATGTTTGGGATGTACAAAGCGTTACATCATTGCAGCTCTATATACTTGAATGCGAACTCTACTGCTGGTCTGGCTATAACTAGAGTAATGAGTATACGAGTGAGGTAGGCTAAATAAAAAGGGTTTATATGCATGAGCAATTCTAAATGACCTACTAATATGAATGTGAGAGTGAAAATATACATACATAATAACTGGAAACGTAAATATGTAATAGTGGATCTGTATTCTAATACATGATTTACTGATTTCTGACATGACTGAAACTATGATTCTATCAACATAGGTGACTGTGTCTAACAGTCCTGGGTCTGATGGAACTATCTAAGTTACGTACTATAACTAAATTTAACTATATCTAGCAGTCTTAGTATACTGATATCTGATGAACTATCTGAATTCTTTTACTAAGACTGCGCCTGAAACTATGGGAAGTGGTTGTTTAACAGGCATGCCCTAATAATGCATATAGCTAAGTTAGGGTCCAATCTCTACCCTGACTGGAGGGGTGTCAATACCGCACCACTGGTAAGGACTGTTGTGAGTAAACCTCATCTCGTAGGTACAAAACTGAGAATGTCGGGAACCCTAAACTGACAGGGTAAGACACTTCATCAACCGTAGTCAGACAGGTATAGGTGTCTCAACCTACGCTGACTACGTTGTTTTTGAACACAAGGATGACTGCTAAGAATCACACCCTAAACTAGCAGGTGAGTTCCCATCCTTGGGTTTGCCCGATGCTAACTTCTACTCCCATCTGAAGAGACTAAAATGATTTAGCAGACTGTACATGGACTGAGTGACTAACATCCGTTGACTAACGAAATAGAACTACTTTCTGAGATTTTGGTGATATAAAAAGATTTCAAAGGTTTCCTAAGTCACATGACTGACTGAGTTCTATAAATCATGTCTTGACTGAGATTATTGGCGAAACGTGACTTAGATTAGGCACACAACTATATTTCTTGGGTACGAATACCCCTAGGACTCGATGGAAGAAAACTAACACACATGACATGACTTGATCACTACGTTGGAGTTCACAATTCATAATATCATAAGTAGTGGATAATATACCAGATATAGTTTTCAACATCTTGTACATAGTAGGGAATGCAAGGGATATATAGCAATTACATATTGTATCACTTCATTATCATAAATGCTTCATACCACAACAATATCAGCAAAACACTGACATGGAATTTAAATTGAATTATATAATTAACATGGTTTTGTCATGTAGATAATATGGGTCCATGTAAACATGAAATTCCTAGCATTCTAAGCATTTTATCAAAACCCTTGCATGCATTCTTTAAGGCATAGGTGTGTTCATGAATTTTACCATATTAAACTACCCAAATTCATGGGTTCTAACTATATGTTCATAACCTTCATGAAAATTCATCAAATTACTACTCTATAGAACAAAAAAAAAACCACCAACATGAATACAATTATATCAGCACAAAAAATTTATGATTTTGTATTTGAATATTGATTGTTGAACGCCACAGACAAAAGGAATCCGAGGATAAACACTACACATACGTGACTCAGGGTTCTTGACATTTTTGAACTTGAAGGGTTTGAAATCCTTTGATTCTTGAATAGGTTTAGGTATTTTTCTTAGAGATTAAATTTAGAGGGAAACCCTAGTTTTTGTTTGTAAAATAATAGTGAGCAAAATGGTTGAATTTGAACTCATCTGTGTATATATATGCGAGTGGTAAGTGACCAAAATACCCCTATTAAAACAACCTAGAAATAAACTGAACGTGGTGTATGATGGTACGACTGACGATCCTCAGATATTTGATGGCCCGACACTTAGTACGTCATACGTGGACTAGAAATGGGGTTCACTAGATAAGAGTTGACGGCCCGGATGATAGTCTGTCATACCTTTGATGGTCTTTCAAATCATCCGTCAGTCCTTATCCAGTACGTGGCTCAATTGCCTTGGCGGTGATGGTCAAAGTGGCGGTCCATCACTTTTGTGGCATTCCGTCAACTTGGACATCATACTTGGGCATTTTCGACAGTTCCAAGTAAAATATCCATAACTTCCTCATCTGATGTCGGATTTGGACAAAATTTATACTGTTGGAAAGCTAACTAAATTTCCCACCTGATAGAAAGTGAAAATATCAAAAATACCATATGTACAAGTGTTGGTTTGCATTTTAAAGTAAGTCCTAGCATTCTTAAGATGATTTCTAGCAAGGAAAAAGGCAAGGGTATTACAATATCTTTCCTTTGAGAATATTCATCCCCGAATGGAACTGACTGAGAGGGGAAAAATAATCTGAACTTGAGTAGCTGGAACATGATCTTATGACTAACAGACTAAGTGTATTATACTGACCATATAGATGCACGTGTAACTGATTCATGAATGCATGAATGAGGTTCTCGCAATGAGAATTCATATCTGATGCATGATTATGTACTGGACTGATACATGTATGCATGGCTGAATCTACAATGGTACTTGATACCAAAATTGTGATAGAACATGAACATGAAACGAAATGTCAAGTTGTATGAAATGCTGAACATGAAACTGAATAAGCTTAAGGAGGACTGTTTCCTTGAGCTTGATCTGGGTTGTCGGAGAAAAGGTGAGGGTACTTGGTACGCATTTCTACTTTTTCTTCCCAAGTAGCTCCCTCAACGGACTGATTTATCCAAAGAACTTCAACTAGAGGGACTTTTTTGTTCCTCAGCCTACGAATCTGACTGTCTAAAATTTCAATTGGAATCTCTTCATAAGAGAGGATGTCCTGAAATCAATATCACACACACTTAGTATATCTTCAAGAGTCTAAATGGTCCTCTCTGCTTAACCATCTATCTGAGGATGAAAGGTTGTACTGAGATAAACTTATGTACAAGAACCAGTTTTGAGAGCTTTCCAAAAGTGACAGGTAAACGGTGTAACTCTATCTGAGATGATAGATAATGTAACATTGTGTAATTTGAACAACTTTCTGATATAGAGTTTGGCATAATCCTCGACTAAATAAGAGGTTCGAACTGGAAGGAAATGAGCTGACTTGGTTATTCTATCAACAATGACCCAAACCAAATCATACTAATGATGAGTTTGAGGTAAACCCATCACAAAATCCATGTTCACTTCTTCCCACTTCCAAGTAGGAATAGTGAACTCCTGCATGGACCTATTAGGTTTCTAATGCTCTATCTTAACCTGCTAACATGTAGAGCACTTAGCCACAAACTCTGCAACATCTCTTTTTATTCCACCAAATGAATAGATCTCCCGCAAGTTGCGGTACATCTTAGTGGCCCCTTGATGAATAGAGTATCGCGCACCATGCACCTCTGCAAGAATTAACTACCTTAAGTCAACTAAACCTGGAACACACAGACGACCCTAACAACGAAGAACACCATCTCCCCCTTAGGAGGAAGCCTCTACTTTCTAATTCTAAACTGACTCTTTTAGCTTGAAAAGTCTTGGATCCTTGTCTTGCTTTTCTTTCACCTCAGAAACTAGAGATAACTTTGAACTACTCTGAACACATATACCACCATTTGAAGAGTTGACTAAGCAATTGCCTAGTCTGGCAAGTAGATGAATTTCCTGTGCTATCTTCTTATTACCATCTTCTATGTGAGAAATACTACCCATGGAGAGTCCACTGAGAGCATCGGCCATAACATTGGCCTTGCCCGGATGATAAATAACACTTATGTCATAATCTTTCAAAAGCTCTAACCACCTTCTCTGATGAAGATTGAGATATTTCTGAGAAAAGACATACTAGAGATTCTTATAATCTATGAAGGCATCTACATGAACACCGTATAGATAGTGCCTCCAACTCATTAAAGAAAATACTACGACTGCTAACTCAAGATCATGAGTAGGATAATTCTTCTCATGGGGCTTTAGCTGTCTTGAGATGTAGGCTATGACCTTATCATGCTGCATGTAGACACAACCTAAACTCACTTTTGATGCATCACAATAGACTACAAACCCATCTAAACTATCTGGAAGAGTTAGAACTGGGGTTGAGGTGAGTCGAGTCTTCAACTCTTTAAAACTCTTCTCGCAAAAATCTGACCACTGAAAATTAACCTTCTTTGGAGTCAATCTGGACATAGGAGATACAATAGAAGAAAATCGCTCAACAAAGCATCTGTAATAGCCAGCCGAACCTAAGAAACTCCAGATATCAGATAAAAAGATAGGGCAAGGCCAGTTTTTTTCTACTTTGGTCTTCTGAGGATCTACTCTAATGCCTTCATCAGAAATAATATGGCTAAGAAATAATACTGATCTTAGCCAAAATTCACACTTATTGAACTTGGCCAAAAACCTATGATCTATGAGAGTCTGAAGAACAATTCTGAGATGGTCTGAATAATCATGCTCTATGCAAGAATAGACAAGAATATCATCGATGAAGACTCTGACGAACATGTCCAAGTAATGCTTGAACACCCGGTCCATCAAGTCCATTAAAGTTGCAGGGGCTTTGGTAAGACCAAAGGACATGGCTAAAAATTTGAAGTGACCATACCGAGTATGAAAAGCTATCTTCGGGATGTCGCGTTCTCTAACTTTGAGCTGATGATAGCCTGATCTGCGGTCTATCTTGGAGAAATAACTGGCTCCCTAAAGTTGGTCAAACATTTAATCTATTCTAGGAAGCGGATACCTGTTCTTGACCGTGACTTTGTTGAGCTGACAATAATCAATGCACATCCTGAAAGAACCATATTTCTTGCACACGAATAACACTGGTGTATCCCATGGGGATACGTTGTGCCTGATGAATCCCTTATCTAAGAGATGCTTCAACTGATCTTTTAGTTCCTTGAGTTCTACTGGTGCCATTCTATATGACAGAAAAAAATAGGCTGAGTATCTAGGAGAAGGTCTATACTAAAGTCTATTTCCCTTTTAGGAGAAATCCCTGGAATATATTCGTGAAAGACGTCTAAATATTCATTAACAACTAGAACTGATTCAAAGCTAGGAGATTCAGAATTTGAATCTTTAACATGCATGAGATGATATACACACCCCTTAGAAATCATTCTCCTATCTTGAAGGTTGGAAAAAAGTTGACCCCTGAAAGATGAATTACTACCCTTCCACACTAGGACGCACTCATTCGGGGACTAAAATTGAGCTATCTAGGTTCTGTTGTCGACTATGGCATAGCAAGAATGAAGCCAATCCATGCCAAGAATGACATCAAAATTAGTCATCTCTATTTCGAGTAAATCTGCAAACGTGGATTTCTAAAATATTATAACCAGGTAGTTCTTGGATACCCACCGAGCTATGATGATTTTATCCACTGGGGTAGAGACTTAAAAGGGATCTGCTTAAATTTTAGGACTTATTCCAAAATTGTCTGCTGTGTATGGAGTAACAAAAGACAAGGATGAACTTGGATCTAGCAAACCGTAAACATAAACATGAAAAATCTATAACATACCAGTAACGACATCAGGAGAATTTTCCTGATCCTGTCAAGTTTGAAGAGCATAGTGTTTGTTTGGGCGTTGGCCACTAGTAGTACTAGAAGTGGCACCCTGCTAGTTCGGGTGATCAGACTGAGCTGTGGAAAATTTTTTCTAGCCCTAATTACTAGACTGAGGACAATCTCTTACTCTATGACCTAGCTTTCCATAACTAAAACAAACATCACTACCGGTTCTACAAATACCCTGGTGGTTCTTACCACAAATTTGGCATAAGGGATTTGTTCGGGCATTGCTGACACTACCTTAAGATTTAGAGTTGGGTGCTCTATCTCTGAATTTAGGAGTTGGAGCACTGGCTAAAGAATGAACGGAGCTGATGACTTGGGACGAAACTTGGAAAAATTTCCTTCCTCTGATTTGGGCAGAGCAAAATTGAAACTGCTTGATCTTGCTCTCTTATTCTACCTCTCCCTAGCCCTAACTTTTTGCTCCTCTATTTGTTGAGCATGGATCATAAGCTTAACTAAAGTCATATCACTATTCAGTATTGCAGATCTATAATTATTTATGCTATAATTCACTCTTGACATGAAATTACTCATCTTTGCCCTATTGTCTGCCACCACATGAGAGGAATATCTGGCTAGCTACATAAATCTGAGTGAATACTCTCTAACCATCATATTTCCTTGCTTGAGGTTGATAAACTCAAGAACTTTGGCCTCCCTCACCTCTTGGGGAAAGAATCTTTCAAAGAAAGCCGCGACAAATTCCTCCCACTATATAGGACCTGCATCCTTTAACCTCTCCGACTTTCACTGTTTGGATCAAGTCTGTGCAATATCCTATTACTAGTATGCAGCTAACTAAACGCTTTGAATAAAAGTAACTCCTATGATTTCAATGACCTTCAGGACTCGATCGATGAACTCCTGAGGGTCTTTATTAGACTTAGACCCAAAGAAAGATGGAGGGTTTATTCGAGTGAAGTCCTGAATTCTAGCTGCTGTGGAATTGTCCACTTTATTAGCCGGAATAACTGGTGGCCATTCATTCTTGGCAGCCACAGAATGAGAAAGTGTTGTGAATGCGGCTCTAAACTCCGTATGTGAAACATGCTCGACCAAAGAGTCTTCGAGCTGAGAAACTGTCTAGTTTCTTTCTTTGGAGGCATATTCTGAAATAAAAGAAGAATGAATTAGACTGAGAGTTTAACTTGAGATTATGCTCACTAGAATGACATGAATAGTGAAAGAAGGGAAACTATTCCTAAAACATCTTATATCCTTCTGTACTTAAATATGGCACAAAATATACTAATGTACAATACTCTTCTAGATGTGGCTTTCTGACTTCGTTGGACTTTATTGAACCTTAGGCTTTGATACCAAGTTGGTAACACCCTAATTTTCTAAATTGGAATGCTAAATGGTGGTTATGAACCTGAGGGACCACAAGATAACCCATGACTAATATCTATACCTGTACATTGCAGACATACATGTAAAATACGGAAAACATAAACAATAGACCATAAGGTTCAACTCAAATAATTATAACATCCATGTGGGTGAAAAATACCCAAGATAGTTAAAGTCTAAATCAAAAATGAACAAAATCTGAACTGTATCCAAAAGCTTTGAAGTACTAACTAAATAACGAGTTGAATGAACATGTCTCCAACTAACTTTGTAAACTGAAAACTAACTGAAATAATAAATGAATTGAATCATATCGTCCTCGAATGAAGAGGACTCACTGCAGCTCTGTATACTGGAATGTGAATGCTACTGCAATGTCTGGAACTTATGTCTCTAAACCTATGGTGTGTTAAAACATCCATGATGTTAGGATCATTTATATCAACCAAGAAATTTGGGTAACAATTAAAATAAACCGGACCGTCTGCGAGGTTACTTTGAATTACCCCTAAGAGTGAATCGTCAAAATTCAATAGACGAGCATCTCTTAGGATAGAACAGACAGGAATGTCTAAACCCTATCGGAAAAGAGGCTTAATAGCTCCCAATCCGGGCAAGATTGCGAGTGCAATAGCACTTTCTGTACTTGCTCAAGAAATATCATCAATGTTATTACAAACAAACCAAAAGAAATTTTGTTTGACATCATTGAACATATTGACGACGAGGATCTTAGAAACAAGTATCTTCAGGAGCTCAAACGTCTTGTGCTCTCTCACGAAGAAGGCACTTCTAAACCAAAACCTTTCTGGTATCAAAGCCATGTTGGCAGATTATATGTTCAGCATGAGCAGCTAAACGTATAATCTGTCTGGAGCATGAGCAAACTTATGTTTATATAAGAACATATTATTTTAATCTAGTATGCTTTACCTTAAACTTTAATTATGTTACTATGTCTTGTCTTATAATGGGGTTTTAATACAAGTGTGAGGTGTCTATTTACTGTTTAAGTGTTTAACGGAACCGATTAATCTCCGGTGAAGACGTTGGTCAGCCTGAAAGTAGGTCGTAAAGCTTAGGAGAAGCGCGTTAGACCTTGTTGGTGGTCCCGTCACTGCGAAAACACTTAGCTGTCTATAGAGTAATGCCATTAAAACTTGTTAGGATTCCATAAGCCATAGATGTATCTACATAATTAGTTTTCGTTATTTCATACTTGTTTACTTTAATATGTTTGCTAGTATAAACATACATATTTGCTCTGTTAGCCTCTAGACAGTTTGTTTAAAGTGATGAATAGTCATGTTAAAAACACCGTTAATTTATCCTCTCAAGCGGTAGGCCATAGCTATTCCCTTAGGATCTAGCATATCGCTATTTTCGTCGCTGCTTCCGGTGGACGAGGCTTCTGCAATGAGTTGCATTAATTCTTCTGTATTATCCATGGTATCTAGACCATCTAGTTTGGCTAATGCTTGTTTTAATTTCTCCTTTAGAGCCTTCTTGGTAGTGGAAGAATTAGGAGAAGCTGTTGTAGATTTTCCTTTGTCAGGAGTTTTAGAAGTAGTAGGCTTGGGAGTCCAACCCTTAATTTTTATTTCCTTTGATAAGTATTTAATTCGGTGTTGCTCTTCTTTGGAGAAGTTCCAGGATATAATATAGGATACTCGCTTCTTGATAAAAAACTTGCACATTTGAACATGCTCTGGTAGTGTGGAGCAACCTTCTTTAATTAGAATGTTGGGAAGTCTGCTAAGAAATTACTGAGGAAGGACACCTTTAGTGCCTCCGAAACAAATCCACCATTCATAAAACCATCTGGGTATGATGGCTTCTACCATGGCAGGGCAGTATTTTACGAACTAAGTATGTCCTGGTTGAACAAATAAGAAATTGAACCATGCCGACTTGTAGTCGTACCAATTAAAAGTTTGAGGCCTGTGTGGCATTGACAAGGCGATTGGAGTATGTAGATGATCTACAAACCAATTAAAAGGGGTTAGTACCCTCTTGATGGTAAACTTTGAATAGCTGATATAGTCTGGGTTACGATTATCCATTGAGTGTTCTACTTCAATGGAGTCGGTATCAACTAGGATAGCTTCATAGAATCTGCGAGTCTTTAGTGGATCTTCAGTGTCCACGAAATTGTTGTTGTTATATACTGGCTTGATTAGCTGAGTTATTGGATAACTTTCATAGGCTTTGTCTAGAGCGATGATAGGCATTACTTGAGTGGTAATGAACTTAAATTCTTCCTTAGTAGGAGAAGATGCTGTAGCTCTGGCTACGGTGGGATCGACGGCCTGTGCGAAGGTCTCTGGGGTCTTCATAGCATAACTTTGTTTAGTTTGAACCGAAGGGGAGCTTCCAGAGGGCCCTTTATCCAGGGGTAAATTAGTCTTCAGGTCTACCAATTTTGTGGGAATTGGTGGAGAGAGCTTGGGAAACTGGACTTCTGTCAAAGCAGAATATTTGTTCTAGACTTCTGTCTTGAGTGTAGGCCTTTGCGGAACAGTAGGCCGTAAGGGGTTTGCTGATGCTAGTGAGTCAAATGGTCTAGCCATTTTTTGTTGTTCTGTCTTGGGACTATTGCCCAAACTTGTTGGTCTCATGGCCCTGTAAAAATTCTCTTGTTAGAAAATCAGGAAGGGAGTTATTTTCTCCTTTGATAAATTCAATTTGGAAATCAAAGCTAGATAGGAGAGCTTGCCATCTAGAAAATATTTGTTTTGAAACGAGATTTTTAACATCCTTTTGTAAAATTTCTTTAGCCGATTTGCAATCAACTCGGAGTAGAAATTCCTTATTAATAAGGTCATCTTGAAATTTAGTGATACATAGCACTATAGACAAAATTTCTTTTTTGACCGTGCTGTAGTTTTTCTGAGCAGAATTCCAGACTCCTGAGGTGAATCGAACTAATTGTTCAGAGGATTTATCAGCTATCTTTTGCTTCAAGATACCTCCATATCCTATATCTGAAGCATCAGTTTCTACAATCATAAAGGCATCAGGATTAGGGATGCCTAGACAGGGAAGATTCTTCACTAAAGATTTGATCCTTATGACTGCATTGGTTTGATCAGAACTCCAAGGAACTGGGTTTTTCTTAAGGCGTTTATAGAGGGGTTCACAGACCTGCCTAACATTAGGGATAAAATCAGCAACGTAGTTGAGGCTTCCTAGGAACCTTTGGAGTTGGGTTTTATCTGTGATTTCATCAGGAAATTTAGTAGAGAACTCTATGGCTCGACAAATAGGCTTTTGACTACCTTGATGCAAATCATGTCCTAAGAAACGGATAGAAGTTTGAAAAAGCTTCATTTTCTTAGCACTAATAACTAAACCATTTATTTTTACAATCTTAAAGAAAGTATTGAGATGTTTAAAATGCGAATCAATATTCTCAGAAAAGATTAATACATCGTCAATATAAACGATCGACATGTAAGAAAACTCATTAAAAATGTTATTCATAATATTCTGGAATTCGGAGGGAGCATTTTTAAGCCCAAAAGGTAAGACATTCCATTCGTAGTGCATTCTTATATTTATCCTTTTCAGCAATTTGAATCTGCCAGAAACCTGACTTCATATCAAATTTGCTGTAAAGATTGGCCTTGTAAGTAGTTTTAAGAAGATCCCTTTTATTAGGGATTGGATGCCTGATCCATTTGAGGACGGCATTCAAAGGCTTGTAATTTATTACAAGTCGAGGAGTCCCTCGTTCCTTTTCAGCACTATTGTTTACATAGAATGCTGAACAACTCCAGGGGGAGTTAGAGGGTCTAATGATCCCTTTTTCGAGAAGATAGTTGATTTCCTTTTTACAAATCTCCATCATCTCGTGATTCATCTGGATAGGCCTGGCTTTGGTAGGAACGTTTTGTTCATCAAAGCCAGGGATATAGGGAAGTTCTACGAGATGTCTTTTGCGTTCCCAAAAGGCATTTGGCAATTCAGAGCAAATCTCGTCTTCGAACTTCTTTTGGAGGGTAGATATTTTGCTAATCATCTCCGGGGTTTTTAAAGTGTGCTCAATGCGTTTGAGCTGAACATCATGTTGCAAAAAGTGAAGATGGGAAGAAAGACGATTAAGTTTAAAAACAGTTTCGTCTTTGAGGCATATCGTCCTCGAATGAAGAGGACTCACTGCAGCTCTGTATACTGGAATGTGAATGCTACTGCAATGTCTGGAACTTATGTCACTAAACCTATGGTGTAACATGAAAAGAAAGCACCATAGCACAAATGAGTCAGTGTAACTAGAGTACTAAGTATACGAGTGAGGTAGGATAAATGAAAAGGGTATACATGCATGAGCAATGCTAACTGACCGACTAATACGAACGTGAGAGTGCAAACATAAATACATAATAACTGGAAATGTAAATACGTCATAGTGGATCTATATGCTAATACATGATTTACTAATTTCTAACAAGACTAAAACTATGGTTCTGTAAACTTCGGTGCTTGTGTCTCACAATCCTGGGTCTAATGGAACTATCTGAGTTCCATACTTTAACTGAATTTGACTGTATCTGGCAGTCCTGGTATAGTGATATCTGATGAACTATCTGAGTTCTTTTACTGACATTGAGCCTGAAACTGTGGGAGTTAGTTATTTAACCGACATACCCCAATAATGCATATAGCTAAGTTGGGGTCCAATCTCTGCCCTGATTAGTAGGGTGTCAATACTGTGCTACTAGTAAGGACAGTTGTTAGTGACCCTCATCTGGTAGGTACTCAAATAAGAATGGTGGGAACCATAAATTAACTATTTAAGCCACATCATCAACACTATTCTGATAGGTTAAGATTTCTCAACTTACGCTATCTATGTAGTTCTGGAACACAAGGATGACTTCTAGAAATCACACCATAAATTGGTAGGTGATTCCCATCCTAGGGTTAACTCAGAGCTAAATTCTACTCCTATATGAAGAGACTGAACATGATTTAATAGACTCTACTGGACTGAGTAAATGACTTTTATTGACTGCCAGAATAGCACTACTATCTGAGATTTTTCTGAGATCATGAGATATTGAAGGTTTCCTGAGTCACATGACCGACTGATTTCTATAGATTATGGCTTGACTGATATTATTGGGGTAACGTGACTTGGCTCTAGGCACACAACTATATTTTTTGGGTACGAATACCCCCAGGACTCGATAGAAGAAAACTAACACACATGACATGACTTGATCACAGGATTGGAGTTCACAATTCATAAAATCATAAGTAGGAGATAATATACCACATGTAGTTTTAAACATATTGTGCATGTTAGGGACTGCATGGTATATATATCATGTACATATTGTATCACTTCATTATCATAAATGCTTTATACCACAACAATATAAACAAAACAACGACATGAAATTCATATTGAATTATATAATTAACATGGACTTGTCATGTAGATAATATGGGGCCATGTACATATGAAATTTCTAGCATTCTAAGTATTTTATCAAACACCTTGCATGCATTCTTTAAGGCATAGGTGTGTTCATGAATTTCACTATATTAAACTACCCAAATTCATGGGTTCTAACTGCATGATCATAACTTTCATGAAAATTCATCAAATTACTACTCTATAGCACAAACAACAACCACCAACATGAACATAATCATATAACCACAAAATATTTATGATTTGGTATTTTAAGATTGATTCTTGAACTCCACGAATGAAAGAAATCCGTGGATAAACACTACGCATACATGACTCATGGTTCTTGACGTTTTTATACTTGAAGGGTCTGAAATCCTTTACATCTTGAAGTGGATTGGGTCTTGTTCTTGGATATTAAATTTAGAGAGAAACCGTAGTTTTTGTTTAAGAAATAATAACAAGTAAAATAGTTGAATTTGGACTCATCTGGGTATATATAGGCGAGTTGTTAGTGACCGAAATAACCTTATTAAAATGACCTAGAAATAAACTGAACGTGGCATGTGTCGGTTTGACTGACGGTCCGTCAGACACATGACGGTCTGTCACTTAGCCCGTCAGACGTGGACCAGAAATAAAGTTCACTGAATAAGAGTTGTCAGCCTCGATGACGGTCTGTCACAACATTGTCGGTCCATCAACTCATCCGTTAGTCCTTATCTAGTACGTGGCTCAACTACCTTGGTTGTGATGGAAAAAGTGGCGGTCCTTCACTTATATGGTGGTCCATCCACTTGGCTGTCATAACTAGGCATTTTTGGCAATTCCAAGTAAAACATCCATAACTTCCTCGTCTAATGTCGAATTTGACAAAATTGGTACTGTTGGAAAGCTAACTCAATTCCCCACGTGATAGAAAGTGAAAATATCAAAAAATAACACTTGTACAAAGATAGGTTTGCATTTTAAAGTAAGTCCTAGCATCTTTGAGATGATTTCTAGCTAGGAAAAAGGCATGGGTATTACAATATGTCCCCTTAAGAACATTCATCCTTGAATGGAACTGACTGAGAGGGTAAGCAATAATATGAACATGAGTAGCTGGAACATGATCTTATGACAGACAAACTAAATGCATTATACTAAACGTGCATATCTGATGCACGTGTAACTTATTCATGAATGCATGACTGAGGTTCTCGCAATGAGAATGCATATCTGATGCATGATTATGTACTAGACTGATACATATATGCATGGATGAATATATAATGGTACTTGATACCAAATTTGTGATGGAACAGAAACATGTAACGAAATATCAAGTTGTATTGAATTTTGAACGTGAAACTAAATAAGTTTAAGGAGGACTATTACCTTGGGCTTGATCTGGGTTGGTGGAGAAATGGTGAGGGTATTTGGTGCACATGGCTGCTACTGTTTCCCAAGTGTCTCCCTCAACTAATTGATTTTGCCAAAGAACTTTGACTAGAAGGACTTCTTTGTTCCTTGGCCTATGTACTTCTTCAACAAGGAGACATGGAAGACTGGGTGAACTGAGGCTAGATCTGAAGGCAATTTGAGCTCATTAGCTACCTTGCCAAAGAAACTGAGAATCCTTAAGGGACCCACATAGCAGGGACTGAGTTTCCCTTTTTTGCTGAACCTCTTCACTCTATTTATGGGAAAGATTTTGAGATTGACATACTCATTGATCTCGAACTCGAGATCCTTTCTACAAATATCTTCATAAAACTTCTGTCAGCTCTAAGCAGCTCAAAGTCTCTCTCTTATAAACTAAACTTTCTCTAAGGCGTCGAATACCAAGTCAGGAACGATGACTGAGGCATCACTAACTTTGAACTAACCAACTGGAGATCTATAACCCATACCATAGAGTGCTTCAAATTGAGCCATCTAAATACTGGAATGATAGCTATTGTTGTATGCAAACTCAATCAGAGGCAAGTGGTAATCCCAACTTCCCTTAAAATCAACAGCACATGCCTTTAGCATATCTTCAAGAGTCTGAATATTCCTCACTGCTTGACTGTCTGTCTGAGGATGAAAGGCGGTACTGAGATGATCTTGGGTACCAAGACCCTTTTAGAATGCATTCCAAAAGTGAGAAGTGAAGTGTGTACCTCTATCTGAGAAGATAGATAATGAAACACTGTGTAGTCTTTCTAACTACGTGATATAGAGTTTGGCATAATCCTCTACTGAATAAGAGGTACAAACTAGAAGGAAATAAGCTGACTTCGTCATTCTATCTACAATGACCCAAACCAAATCATGCTCATGACGAGGTCGAGGCAAACCCGTCATGAAATCCATGTTCACTTCTTCCAACTTCCAAGTAGGAATGGTGAACTCCTGTATGGACCCACTAGGTTTCTTATGTTGTATCTTAACCTGCCGACATGTAGAGCACTTCGCCACAAACTATGCAACATCTCTTTTCATCCCACTCCACCAATAGATCCACCACAAGTCGCGGTATATCTTAGTGGCCCCTGGATGAATAGAGTATCGCGCAACATGTACCTCTACAAGAATTCGCTGCATCAAGTCATCTACACCTGGAATACACAGATGACCTTGACAATCAAAAACACCATCTCCCCCTTTAGAGAAAGCCTCTACTTTCTTATTCTGAGCTGACTTTTAGCTTCACAAGGCTAGGATCCCTTTCTTGCTTTTCTTTTACCTCAAAACTAGAGATGACTCTAAACTACTCCGAACACATACACCACCCTCTTAATAGTTGACCAAGCGAATGCCTAGTCAAGCAAGATGATGAATTTCCTGGGCTATCTTCTTCTTACCATTCTCTACGCGAGAAACACTATCTATGGATAGTTTACTAAAAGCATTGGCCATAATGTTAGCCTTGCTCGGATGATAAAAAAAATCATTACATAATCTTTCAAAAGCTCTAGCTACCTTTTCATACGATGATTGAGATCTTTCTAAGAAAAGACATATTGGAGAGTCCTATGGTCTGTGAAGATATCTACATGAACTTTGTTTAGATAATGCCTTAAAATCTTTAAGGCAAATACTACGGCTACTAACTTAAGATCATGAGTAGGATAATTCTTCTCATGGGGCTTTAGCTGTCTGGAAACTTAGGCTATGACTTTACCATGCTGCATTAGGACACAACCTAAAGCTGCACTGGACACATCACAATAGACTACAAAACTGTTTGAATTATTTGGAAGAGTTAGACTTGGGGCTGAGGTGGATCGAGTCTTCAACTCTTCAAAACTCTTCTCGCAAGAATCTAACCACTGAAACTTAACCTTCTTCTGAGTCAATCTGGTACATAGGTGATGTAATAGAAGAAAATCCCTTGACAAACCATTTGTAATAGCAAGCCAAAACAAATAAACTCTTGATATCTGATGGAGAGACAAGGAGAGGCCAAGTTTTTACCGCTTTGGTCTTCTAATGCCATCGTTGCAAATACTATAGACAAGGAATGCTACTAATCTTAGCTAAAATTTGCACTTACTAAACTTGGTCAACAACTGATGATCGTTGAGAGTCTGAAGAACTATTCTGAGATGATATGAATTATCACGCTCTATGCGAGATTAGATCAGCAAATTATCTATGAACGATATGACGAACATGTCCAAGTACTGCTTGAACACCCAGTTCATCAAGTCCATGAAACCTGTAGGGGCTTTAGTAAGACCAAAGGACATGACTTAAAATTCAAAGTGACAATAACGAGTATGGAAAGTTGTCTTCGGGATGTCACATTCTCTAACTATGAGTTGATGATAGCCTGATCTAAGGTCTATCTTTGAGAAATAATTAGCACCCTGAAGTTGATCAAATAATTCATCTATTCTAGGAAGCGGATACTTATTCTTAATCGTGACTTGGTTGAGATAATGATAATCAATACACATCTTGATAGAATCGTACTTCTTGCGTACGAATAAGACCGGTTCACCCCAGAGGATACACTAGGCCTGATGAATCCCTTATCAAAGAGATCCTTCAACTGATCTTTCAGTTCCTTGAGTTCTACTAGTGCAATTCTGTATGGCAGAATAAACATAGGCTGAGTATCTGAGAGAAGGTCTATGTCAAAGTCTATTTCCCTTTTGGGAGAAATACCTGGAAGATCTTTGGGAAAGATGTCTGAATATTCATTATCAACTAGAACTGAGTCAAGGCTAGGAGATTCGGAAGTGGAATCTTTAACATGCATGAGATGATACACACACCATTTAGAAATCATTCTCCTTTCCTGAAGGTAGGAAAAAAAGATGACCCTTAAAAAATGAAGTACTACACTTCCACTCTAGGACAGGCTCATTCGGGAACTGAAATTGAACTATTCGAGTTCTATAGTAGATTGCGGCACAGCAATAATAAAGCCAATCCATGCCGAGAATGACATTAAATCAGTCATCTCTAATTCGACAAAATCTACTGACGTTGATTTCTAAAATATCATAACTGCGTAGTTCCTGTATACCCGCTAGCTGTGATGGTTTTACCCACTGGGGAAGAGATTTAAAAGGGCTCTGCTAAAATTTAGGTACTGAATCCTAAATCTCCTGTTGTGAATGGAGTAATAAAAGATAAGGATGTACCTGGATCTAGCAAAGTGTAAACATGAACATGGAAAATCTATAACATTCCAGTAACAATATTAGGAGAATTTTCCTGATCTTGTTGAGTTTGAAGAGCATATAGTCTATTTGGGCGTTGCCCATTAGTAGCACTAGAAGTGGCACCCTGCTAGTTCGGGCGACCGGACTGAGCTGTGGAATAATTTTGTTAACCTTCATAAATGGACTGAGGATAATCTCTGACTTTGTGACCTTGCATGCCACAACCGAAACAAACATTACTACTATCTCTGCAAACACCCTAGTCGTTCTTATCATACGTTTGACATAGGGGATTAATTCAGGCATTGCCGACACTTCCATAAGATTTAGAGTTGGGTGCTCTATCTCTGAACTTAGGAGCTAGAGGTACTGGCTGAAGAATGAACTAGAGATAATGACTTGGGAAAAAACTGGGAACGATTTCCTCCCTCTAATTTGGGCTGAGCAAACCTAAAACTGCCGGATCTTGCTCTATTATTCTGCCTCTCCCTAGCCCTAACCTTTTGCTCCTCTATTTATTGAACATGGGTCATAAGCCTAGCTAAAGTCATATAAATGTTCAGCATTGCAGATCTATACTTATTTACCATGCTATCATTCACTCTTAATGCAAACTTACTGATCTTAGCCCTTTTATCTACAACCATATGAGGGGCATATCTGGCTAGCTGAGTAAATCTAAGAGAATACTCCCTAACCATTAGATTTCCCTGCCTGAGTTTGATAAACTCAAGAACTATGGCCTCTCTCAGCTCTAGGGGAAAGAATCTATGTAAGAAAGCCAGGACAAATTCCTCTCACTCTATAGAACCTACATCCTCTAACCTCTCAGACTTCCACTGTTGGTACCAAGTGTGAGTAATATCCTGTAACTGGTATGTGGATGACTTGTCTCTCTGAATATAAGTAACTCCCATGATGTTAATGACTTTATAGACTTAGTCAATGAACTCCTTAGGGTCTTCAGCAGACTTAGACCCAAAGAAAGATGGCCACTGGATTGGTCGAAACAACTGGTGGCCGTTCATTCTAGGCAGCCATGGACTAATCAAGAATTTTGAATATGTCTCTAAACTCCGCATGAGAAACATGCTCGCCCAAAGGCTCTTCTGACTGAGGAATTGGCTGGTTTCTTCTCTTTGGAGGCATATTCTAAAATAAGAGAAGAATGAATTAGATTGAGAATTTAACATGAGATGATGCTCACTAGCACGACATGAATGCTAAAAGAATGGAAACTATTCCTAAAACATCTTATAGCCTTATGTACATAATGTGGCATGCAACCCACCCATGTACAAGACTCTACTAGAGGCAGCTTTTAGACTTCCTAGGACTCTATTGAACCTTAAGCTTTGATACCAAGTTTGTAACACCCCAGTTTTCATAATCGGAATGTTACACGGTGCTCATGACCCCGAGGGACAAAAAGCAAACCCATGAATGATATTTGTACCTGTACATGGCATAACCTAAATGTAATATGCGAAAAACATAAACAATAGACCATAAGGTTAAACTGAAATAGTTATAACATCTATGTGGGAGAAAAATACCCAAGATACTGAAGTCTTAATCAAAACTGAACTAAATTTGAACTGTATCTGAAAGCCTCAAAGTATTGACTGAATAAGGAGTTGAAGGAACATGTCTCTGACTAACTCTATAAACTTAAAACTAACTAAAATAATAAATGAATCAAATCATATCATCCTTGAATGAAGAGGACTCACTGTAGCTCTGTATACTAGAATATGAATACTACTGTTAGTCTGGAACTCGTGTCTCTGAACCTAGCTTGTAACATGAAAAGAAAGCACCATAGCACAAATGTGGTTGTACAACTGGAGTACTGAGTATACTAGTGAGGTAGGCTAAATAAAAAGGGTTTACATATATGAGCAATGCTAGCTGACCGACTTATATAAATGTGAGAGTACAAACATACATACATAATAACTAGAAAGGTAAATATGTAATAGTGGATCTATACGCTAATACATGATTTACTAATTTCTAACATGTCTAAAACTATGGTTCTGTCAACATGGGTGACTATGTCTGACAGTCCTGGGTCTGATGGAACTATCTGAGTTCCGTACTATAACTGAATTTGACTATATCTGGCTGTCCTGGTACACTGATATCTGAAGAACTATTTGAGTTCTTTTACTGAGACTGAGCCTGAAACTGTGGGAGGTAGTTGTTTAACCGACATGCCCTAATAATTCATATAGCTAAGTTGGGGTCCAATCTCTACCCCAAATGGAGGGATGCCAACACCGCACCACTAGTAAGGATAGTTGTGAGTAACCCTCATCTTGTTGGTACTCAAATGAGAACGGTGGGAACCCTAAAATTATAGGTTAAGCCACCTCATTAACCTTATACTCACAGGTTAAGATTTCTCAACCTATGCTGGCTACATAGTTCTAGAACATAAGGGTGACTGCTAACAATCATACCCTAAACTGGCTAGTTAGTTCCCATCCTTGGGTTCATTCGGTACTAACTTCTAGTTTTATCTAAAGAGACTAATCATGATTTAACTGACTGTACATGGATTGAGTAACTGACTTCCCTTGACTGAAGGAATAGCACTACTATCTGAGATTTTGCTGAGATCATGAGATTTCAGAGGTTTCCTGAGTCACATGACCATCGGAGTTCTTTAGATCATGGATTGACTAAAATTATTAGCGTAATGTCACTTGGAACTAGGCACACAGCTATATATTTTGGGTATGAATACCCCCAGGACTAGATGGAAGGAAACTAACATTCATGACATGACTTGATCACAAAATTGGAGTTCACAATTCATAATATCATAAGTCGGGGATAATATACCACCTATAGCTTTCAATATCTTGTGCATGGTAGGGAGTGCATGGGATATATATCATGTACATATTGTATCACAACATTATCATAAATGCTACATACCACAACAATACGAACAAAACAATGACATGGAATTCATATTGAATTGTATAATTAACATGGACTTGTCATGTAGATAATATGGGACCATGTAAACATTAAATTTCTAGAATTCTAAGTATTTTATCAAACACCTTGCATGCATTCTTTTAGGCATAGGTGTGTTCATGAATTTCACCATATTAAACTTCCCAAATTCATGGGTTCTAACTACATGATCATAACCTTCATGAAAATTCATCAAATTACTACACTATAGCACTAACAACAACCACCAACATGAATACGATCATATCACCACAAAACATTTATGGTTTGGTCTTTAAAGATTGATTCTTGATCTCCACGGACGAAATAAATCTATGGATGAGCACTACGAATACTTGACTCAGGGTTCTTGACGTTTTTAAACTTGAAGGGTTTGAAATCCTTTGATTCTTGAAAAGGATTGGGTCTTGTTCTTAGAGATTAAATTTAGAGAGAAACCCTAGTTTTTGTTTGTGAAATTATAATTATAAAAGTGGCTGAATTCAAACTCATCTGGGTATATATAGGCGAGTGGTAAGTGACCAACATACCCCAGTTAAAATGACCTGGAAGTAAATTGAACATGGCATATGATTGTTCGACTGACGGTCCGTCAGAAACTTGAAGGTCCATCATTTATCCTGTCAGACATTGACAAGAAATGAGGTCACTAGATAAGAGTTGATGGCCTGGATGACAGTCTATCAAAACTTTGATGGTCCGTCAACTCATCTGTTATTCCTTATCTAGTACGTGGCTCAACTGCCTTGGCTGTGATAGTCAAAGTGGCGGTCCATCACTTATGTGGTGGTCTGTCAACTTGGCCGTCATACCTAGGCATTTCTGATAGTTCCAAGTAAAATTTCCATAACTTCCTCGTCTTAGGTCGGATTTGGATAAAATTGGTAATGTTGGAAAGCTAACTCAATTTCCCACGTGATAGAAAGTGAAAATCTCAAAAATACCTTGTTTACAAATATAGGTTTTTATTTTAAAGTAAGTCCTAGCATCCTTGAGATGATTTCTTGCCAGGAAAAAGGCACGGGTATTGCAATATCTCCCCCTTGATAACATTCATCCTCAAATGGAATTGACTGAGAGGGGAAACAATAATATGAAAATAAGTAGCTGGAGCGTGATCTTATGACTTACAAACTAAACGCACTATACTAAACATGTATATCTGATGCACATGTAACTAATTCGTGAATGCATGACTGAGGTTCTCACAATGAGAATGCATATCTGATACATGATTATGTACTGGACTGATACATATATCCATGGATGAATGTGAAATGGTACTTGATACCAAATTTGTGATGGAACATGAACATGAAATGAAATATCAAGTTGTATTTAATGCTGAACGTGAAACTGAATAAGCTTAAGGACGACAATTACCTTGAGCTTGATCTGGGTTGGTGAAGAAAAGGTAAAGCTACTTGGTAGGCATTTCTGCTTCTTCTTCCCAAGTGGCTCCCTCAACGGACTGATTTCGCCAAAGAACTTTGACTAAAGGGACTTCTTTGTTCCTCATCCTACAAATCGGATAGTCTAAAATTTTGACTAGAATATCTTCAAAAGAATGGTTCTCCAAAACATCAATGTTTTGAATAGGGACTACAACTGCTGGGTCACCTATGTACTTCATGAGCAAGGAGACATGGAAGAACACATGAACTGAGGCTATATTTGAAGGTAATTCGAGCTCATAAGGTACCTTGTCGAAGCGACTAAAAATCCTGAAGGGCCCAACATAGTGGGGACTGAGTTTCCCTTTCTTGCCGAACCTCTTCACTCCCTTCATAGGAGAGATTATAAGATAGATATAGTCATTGACCTTGAACTTGAGATCCTTTCTACAATTATCTACATAAGACTACTGTCGGCTCTGAGCAGCCCAAAGTCTCTCTCTGATCAACTAAACTTTCTCTAAGGCATCGAATACAAAGTCAGGACAGATGATTGAGACCTCACTAACTTTGAACCAACCGAATGGAGATCTACACCTCCTAAAATAGAGAGTTTCAAATTGAGCCATCTGAATACTTAAATGATAGCTATTGTTGTATACAAACTCAATTAGAGAAAAATGGTCATCCCAACTTTCCTTAAAATCAACTGCACACGCCCTTAGCATATCTTCAAGAGTTTGAATGGTCCTCTCTTCTTGACCATCTATCTAAGCATGAAAGGAGGTATTGAGATGAACTTGGGTACCAAGACCCTTTTGGAATGCTTTCAAAATGTGAGAGGTGAACTGTGTACCTCGTCTGAGATAATAGATAATGGAACTATTTACCTCAGCTAATAAGAGGTACGACTGGAAGAAATTAGATGACATGGTCATTCTTTCTATAATGACCCAAATCGAAGCATGCTAATGATAAGTTTGAAGCAAACCCATCATGAAATCCACGTTTACCTCTTCCCACTTTCAAGTAGGAATGTTGAACTCTTGCATGGACCCACTAGGTTTGTAATGCTGTATCGTAACCTATTGACATGTATAGTACTTAGCCACAAACTCTGCAACATCTCTTTTTATTACACTCTACCAATAGATCTCCTACAAGTCGTGGTACGTCTTAGTGGTCCCTCGATGAATATAGTATCGCGCACCATCCGCCTCTGCAAGAATTTGCTGCCATAACTCATCTACACCTAGAACATACAGACGACCCTAAAAATGAAAAACAGCATATCCTCCTTGGGAGAAAGCCTCTACTTTTTGATTTTGAACTAACTCTTTTAGCTTGACAAGGCTGGGATCCCTGTCTTGCTTTTCTTTTACCTCGGAAAATAGAGATGACTCTGAAGTACTCTGAACACGTACACCACCCTCTGAAGAGTTGACTAAATGAACACCTAGTCTGGCAAGCTGATGAATTTCCTGGGTTATCTTTTTCTTACCATCCTCTATGTGTGAAAAACTACCTATGGAGAGTCTACTAAGAGCATCATCCATAACGTTGGCCTTACTCGAATGATAAAGAACACTTATTTCACAATCTTTAAAAAGCTCTAACCACCTTCTCTGACAAAGATTGAGATCTTTCTAAGAAAAGACATACTGGAGACTCTTATGATCTATGAAGACATCTACATAAATTCCACATATATTATGCCTCCAAATCCTTAAGGCAAATACTACGGCTGCTAACTCAAGATCATGAGTAGGATAATTCTTCTCATAGAGCTTTAGTTGTCTGGAGATGTAGGCTATGACCTAACAATGATGCATCAAGACATAACCTAAACCCATTCTGGACGCATCATAATAGACTACAAAACCATCTGAACCATCTGGAGGAGTTAGAACTTGGGCTGAGATGATTCAAGTCTTCAACACTTGAAAACTCTTCTCACAAGAATTTAACCACTGAAACTTAACCTTCTTCTGAGTCAATCTAGAAATAGGAGATGCAATAGAAGAAAATCCCATGAAAAAGCGTCAGTAATAGCTAGCCAAACCTAAAAAACTCCTAATATCTGATGGAGATAAAGGGAGAGGCCAGTTTATTACCGCTTTGGTCTTCTGAGGATCTACTCTAATTCAATCATCAAAAATAATATCGCCAAGGAATGCTACTAATCTTAGCCAAAATTTGCACTTACTGAACTTGGCGAACAACTGATTATCTCTGAGAGTCTAAAGAAAAATTCTGCGATGGTCTGAATGATCACGCTCTATGCAAGAATTGACCAGAATATCATCTATGAAGACTATGACAAACATGTTTAAGTACTACTTGAACACCCGATTCATCAAGTCCATGAAAGTTGTAGGGGCATTGGTAAGACCAAAGGACATGACTAGAAATTTGAAGTGACCATACCTAGTATGAAAAACTGTCTTTGGGATGTCACATTCTCTAACTTTTATCTGATGATAGCCTGATCTGAGGTCTATGTTAGAGAAATAACTGACATCATGAAGTTGGTAAAATAAGTCATCTATTCTAGGAAGCAGATACCTATTCTTGACCGTGACTTTGTTGAGCTGATGATAATTAATACATATATTTAGAGAACCATCTTTCTTGCGCACGAATAAGATTGGTGCACCCCATGGGGATACACTAGGGCCTGATGTATCTCTTACTTAAGAGATCCTTTAACTGAGCTTTTAGTTCCTTGATATCTGCTGATGACATTCTGTATGAAGGAATAGAAATAGGCTGAGTATCTGGGAAAAGGTCTATGCCGAAGTCTATTTCCCTTTAAGGATGGAAGATCTTCGGGAAAGACATCTGAATATTCATTAATAACTGGAGCTAATTCAAGGCTAGAAGATTTGGAACTAGAATCTTTAACATACATGAGATGATACACAAACCCCTTTGAAATCATTTTCCTTACCCGAAGGTAGGAAACAAGCTGAACCCTAAAAGAAAAAGTACTACCCTTCTACTCTAGGATGGGCTTATTTAGGAACTAAATTTAAACTATCCAGGTTCTGCAGTCGACTGCTGCATAGCAGGAATAAAGACAGTCCAAGCCAAGAATGACATCAACATTAGTTATCTCTAATTTAACTAAATCAGTTGACATGGATTTCAAAAATATCACGACCGGGCAGTTCCTGTATACCCATCGAGCTATGATGGTTTTACCTACTGGAGTAGAGACTACTAAGGGCTCTGCTAAAATTTTGGGACTAATTCCAAAATTATCTGCTGTGTATGGAGTAACAAAAGACAAGGATGCGCCTGGATATAGCAAATCGTAACATGAATATGCAAAATCTATAACTTACCAGTAATGACATCAGGAGAATTTTTTTGATCCTGTCGAGTATAAAGAGCATAGAGTCTACTCTAGCCTTTCCTACTAGTAGCACTAGAAGTGGTACACTGCTGGTTTGGGAAATCGGACTAAGCTATGGAATGATTTTGCTGACACTGATAACTGGACTGAGGAAAATCTCTGAATATATGGCCTGGCATGCCATTACTGAAACAAACATCACTATCGGCTCTACAAATACCGTGGTGGTTGTTACCATAAGTTTGACATAGCGGATTAGTTCGGGCATTGCTAAAATTGCCCTAAAATTTAAAGTTAGGTGCTCTATCTTTGAATTTATGAGTTGGAGCACTAGCTAAAGAATGAAATAGAGATAATGACTTGGGACGAAACTGGGAATGATTTCCTCTCTCTGATTTGGGCTGAGTAAAACTGAAACTGCCAGATCTTGCTCTCTTAGTATGCCTTTTCCTAGCCCTAACCTTTTGCTCCTTTATTTGCTAAGCATGGGTCATGAGCTTGGCTGAAGTCATATCACTGTTCAGCATTGCATATCTATACCTATTTACCACGCTATCATTCACACCTAACATAAAGTTTCTCATCCTAGCACTGTTGTCTGTAACCACATGAGTGGCATATCTGGCTAGCTGATTAAATGTGAGAGAATACTCCCTAACTGTCATATTTCCCTACTTGAGGTTAATAAACTCAAGAACTTTGGCCTCCTTCAGCTCTTGGGGAAAGGATCTATCTAAGAAAGTTATGACAAATTCCTCCCACTCTATAGGACCTGCATCATCTAACCTCTTAGACTTCCACTATTTGTACCAAGTATGAGCAACATCCTATAACTGGTATGCGGCTAACTTGGCGCTCTGAACAGAAGTAACTCCCATGATATCAATGAACTTCAGGACTTGGTCAATGATCTCCTGAGGGTCTTCATTTGACTTAGACCTAAAGAAATATGGAGGGTTCATTCGGGTGAAGTCCCAAATTCTAGTTGTTGCAGAATTGGCCACTCGATTGGTAGGAATAACTGGTTACCATTAATTCTAGGCAGCCACGGACTGAGAAAGTATTGTGAATATGCCTCAAAACTCCGCATGAGAAACATGCTCGCCCAAAGGGTCTTCGAGCTGAGGAACTGGCTGATTTTTTCTCTTTAGAGGCATATTTTGAAATAAGAGAAGAATGAATTAGACTAAGAGTTTAACTTGAGATTATTCTCAGTAGCATGACATGAATACTAAAAGAAGGAAAACTATTCCTAAAACATCTTATAGCCTCATGTACATAAATGTGGCACGCAACACACCCATGTACAAGACTCTACGAGATATGGCTTTCAGACTTCCTAGGACTCTATTGAACCTTAGGCTTTGATACAAAGTTTGTAACACCCCAATTTAATGAACCAAAATGCTACACGGTGCTCATGACCCGGAGGGACCACAGGCTAATCGATGACTGATATCTGTACCTATACATTGCATAACATACATGTAATATGCGGAAAACATAAAAAATAGACCATAAGGTTTAAATAAAATAATTATAACATCCATGTGGGTGAAAAATACCTAAGATAACTGAAGTCTGAATCAAAACAGAACTAAATGTTGACAGTATCTACAATCCTTGAAGTGCTTACTGAATAAGAAGTTGAAGGAACATACCTTCAACTAACTTCGTAAACTAAAATCTATCTGAAATAATAACTGAATCGAATAATATCATCCTCGAATGAAGAGGACTCAATGCAGCCCCGTATACTAAAATACGAATACTACTGCTGGTCTAGAAAGCACAATAGCACAAATACGTCAGTACAACTAGAGTAATGAGTATCCGAGTGAGGTAGGCTAAATGAAAAGGGTTTACATGCAAGAGCAATGCTAATTGACCAACTAATATGAATGTGAGAGTGTAAATATACATACATAATAACTGGAAACGTAAATACATAATAGTGGATCTGTACGCTAATACATGATTTACTAATTTCTGACATTACTGAAACTATGGTTCTATCAAGATGCGTGACTGTGTTTGACAGTCGTGGATCTGATGGAACTATCTGAGTTCTGTACTATAACTGAATTTGATTATATCTGGAAGTCCTGGTTTACTGATATCTGAAGAACTATCTGAGTTCTTTTACTGAGATTAGGCGTGAAACTATGGGAGGTAGCTATTTAACTGACATGCCCCAATAATGCATATAGCTAAGTTGGGGTCTAATCTTTTCCCCAATTGGAGGGGTGTCAATATCGCGCCACTGATAAGGATAGTTGTGAGTGATGCTCATCTTGCAGGTACTCAAATGAGAACGCTGGTAATCATAAAATGACAGGTTAAGCCACATCATCAACCCTAGTCTTACAGGTTATGATTTCTCAACCTTAGCTGGCTACATAGTTCAAGAACAAAAGGATGACTACTAAGAATCACACCTTAAACTGGTAGGTGAGTTCCCATCCTTGGGTTCACTCAGTGTTAACTTCTACTCCCATCTGAAGAGACTGAACATGGTTTATCTGAGATTTTGCTAAGATCATGCGATTTCGCAGGTTTCCTAAGTCACATGACTGACTGAGTTCTATAGATCATGGCTTGACTGAGAATATCGGGGTAACGTGACTTGCCACTATACACACAGCTATATTTTTCGAGTACGAATACCCCCAGGACTCGATGGAAGGAAACTTACACACATGACATGACTTGATAACAAGATTGGAGTTCACAATTCATAATATCATAAGTAGCGCATAATATACCACATGTAGTTTTCAACTTCTTGTCCATGGTAGGGAGTGCATGCGATTATATCATTTACATATTGTATCAGTTCATTATCATAAATGCTTCATACCACAATAATAGCAAAAAAACAATGACATGGAATTCATGTTTAATTATATAATTAACATGGATTTGTCATGTAGATAATATGGGACCATGTAAACATGAAATTTTTAGCATTCTAAGCATTTTATCAAACACCTTGCATGCATTCTTTAAGGCATAGGTGTGTTCTTGAATTTCACCATATTAAACTACACTAATTCATGGGTTCTAACTACATGATCATAACCTTCATGAAAATTCATAAAATACTACTCTATAGCACAAACAACAATCACCAACATGAATACAACCATATCACTACAAAACATTTATGATTTGGTACTTAATGATGGATTCTTGAACTCTACGAACGAAAGGAATCCGTGGATGAACACTATGCATACGTGACTCAGGATTCTGACATTTTTGAACTTGAAAGGTTTGAAATCCTTTGATTCTTGAAGAGGATTGGGTCTTGTTATTGGATATTAAATTTTAGCGAAACCCTAGTTTTTGTTTGTAAAATAATAATGAGAAATATGGCTGAATTAGGACTCATCTGGGTATATATAGGCCAGTCGTAAGTAACCAAAATATCCCTATTAAAACGACCTAAAAATAAACTGAACGTGGTGTATGATGGTCCGATTGAGGGTCCGTCAGACACTTGACGGTCCATTGCTTAGCCTGTCAGATATGGACCAGATATGGGGTTCACTAGATAAGAGTTGATGGCCTGAATGATGTTTTATCACAACTTTGATAGTCCATCAGCTCGTCCGTCGGTCCTTATCTAGTAAAACATCCATAACTTCCTTGGTCAAAGTAGTGGTCCGTCTACTTGGCCGTCATACATGGGTGTTTCCGACAGTTCCAAGTAAAACATCTATAACTTCCTCGTCTGATGTTGGATTTGCACAAAATTAGTATCGTTGGAAAGCTAACTCAATTACCCACATGATACAAAGTCAAAATCTTAAAAATACCATGTGTACCAAGATAGGTTTGAATTTTAAAATAAGTCCAAGCATCCTTGAGGTGATTTCTAGCTTGGAAAAAGGCACAGGTATTATATTTACACCTATGATCAAGACTCAATGTAATGCATCTTGTCTGGCTTCCTAGGACTCTAATAAATGTTAGTCTCTAATACCAAGTTTGTAATGCCCCAAAAACTAGTTTCGAGATGTCACACGGTGCTTAGGATTATGAGTAGCCTTAAGCTAACCTTATATGCCTTCTACTAAGTCTAAATCTCATAATATTAGAAATATAGATGTAAAATTCATACTAAATGTAGAAAACTTGCTAAAATAATTAAGAGTAATTTAAATATAGTCTCTGAAAACCAAATACTATAAATCTGAATCAAATCTAGCAGTCTGAGAAGTCACTACTACTAATAACTTGAGAGTCACTGGGACAAACTCGCAGCTGACTTGGACTGTCTCAAAATAACAGATCATCTAATCTATTAATCTAAAAGTAAACTAGATGACTAAGTCCTTGAACTATGAGGACTCACGAACTATTGGATTTAGATGGAAATGCTCAAAAATTACCCATGTTGTTGAAACTAGGCACCTGAACCTACATTATGAGATAATGTAGAAAATAGACATATATGTGGATCAACACTTTAAGGATGTACTGAGTATGTGGGGGTGAATGCACAAGTAAACATTATCTCAACATTTATATCAATTTGCAAAAGAATGCTTGCTAAATGTAAATGACTAACATAAGCTAGAATATCTAAAAATAGAAATCTATAATAATAAGACACAGATAATACTTTATAAATCAAGTAATTCATAAATTTTAGTTCTAAAAGCTATACTAGTATTCTGTCTATAAATCATATTATCTAAGTGTAAAAAGAGCTCACTTCTAAATTTAAATTCTTAAAGCTAAAATCTGAACATAATATCTTTCTGTAAAGCATAAATTGAGTAAAATTTGTGAGTCTTTACACTATGTTTTCTATAAAGCTTTTTTGTTAAGGTTATTCTGTTCTGAAATTTGTAGTCTGTAGGGAAAAATACTTTAAAAAAATTCTAAAAGTCTTTCCTATTAGGGAGGTTCTTCTAATTGACATAAACTATGTGAGCTAACATGGAGTCCAACGTCTTATTCCCCTATAAGGAAAATCTCACGATAGGGAGAGGTGTTGTACTCTTGCCAAGGACTATAACTTGGGCTAAGTAATCACATTTGCAACTGTCATCCATGGAGAAATAGGAATAATCTGATAATTTGTACCTACATTGGCTACATAGTTCTGTAAAAGATAGGGCACTCTAATCCCACACTTCTCACTCAGTGCTAAATACTATTTCATTTTAATTTATATGCTCACTCTATTGGAAATCCACTTTAAAACTAGTATAAGGGTTATTACGAAACCAATTATGCTTTTATTTAATTCATTCTATAAATATACCTAATCTAATTCTATAATCTGAGATAAATCTGTAAAGTGGATTCTAAATCTTATTTGAGGATCAAAAGATCAAATCTTTATAGAAAATCTTTAAATAATCTATCATTGGCTGCTTAAAGCATCATCTTTCTTTAAATATCAACATATAGACTTGGGCTTGATAACCCATGCATCAAGCTCATATCAAAACATTAGAGTAATCATGCAGATAATAAAAAGAATGATAATTCATCTCAAAATCTAGAATTTATTGTAATAGGCATGAAAATATAAAAATAAACATGCAATTCATCTTCAAAATCACCCAAAAACTCATAATCTTGCAAATAGTAATAATGGGTATGAACCCTAATTTAATCTCATGGATATTAATTCAAAATCATATGAATTTGTAATTAAAACTTGGCTTTGGGCACAAGGATAGAAGAGGATCCTTGTTTTTAGACCCCACATTCCCTGGTAGATGATTAGATGAAGAATCTTGAATTATTGATTACTATTTGAGTTATTGAATATGAGTTCATGATTATATTATCTTAGGAATCCTCAATTTGGAGCGTTCATAGAGAAACAATGGAGGAAGTTGATTTCTTGGAGAGTAACCTTTTGAGCTCTAGGGTTTTGCTTGGAGAGATAATTGATGGAAATAAGAATAATAGGTTTAGAATGGGTTTAATATTGTTTTATTCATGAATTGAGGGATTGGGAATTTACCAAAGTTCCCTTTTTAAACTTTAATTGAAAATGAAAAAGGGAACAAAAATATTAATTTAACATGCCACCACGATGTGCCACTATCGTGGTGTCTCACTAGAAACTGACGATTCAGAATTTAAGGACCACCACGATGTGGAGCTATCGTGTTGATCTACTGGAATTTGACAATTGGGAACTGGAATTTCTCTGCGATGTGGGCCAATCACGATACTCTATTGGAATGCCATTTAGGCAATCGTCATAACGCGGTCACATCCCATTGGCTTTCTAGAAATTGACAAATAGGAAACTGGACCTCACCTCGATATGAGCTTATTGAGGTGGTCCATTAGAATTTGACAAACATGAATTTAACCTTAACCGTGATGTGGTGATTGCCCAGATGGCATACTTCTTTACTAAAAATTTCGTAACTTTTCAACCGAGTATCGGATTTGGGAAAAATTAGTATCTATGGAAAACTAATTCCATTTACCAAACAGTGGAGGGACTGAATCTAGAGAATTATACATGTGGAAAAATTTATTAATTTTTGAAGCTAGTCTTTGACATCCTAGGAGTGAAATTAAGCTAGGAAAAGTATGGGGTATTACAACCTCTTTATTGGTTTTGTACTAACCCTCATCGAGGTTATTGCAATGAAGGAAGGGAAAAATTATTCAAGTGTGGCCATACAGGCAATCAATTCAGGGATTGTCTGATTAATATGGTTGCTAAAGGAGCAAATAACACTCCCATGGCTTCATCTTCTGCTCCTACACCAGGTGGGTTTGCATCTACTTCTGTTATTTCTATTGGTTCTAGTGTTATCCCAAAAAGGTTGTACGTTTTGGCATACCAAAAGGAATTCAAGGCATCACTTGATCTGGTACGTTACAACTTTTCTATCATTATGCATATTGTTTAATTAATCCAGGGTGTACTCTCTCTTTCTGACTCCTTATGTGATTGTATCTTTTGGTTTTGATCCGGAAGTTATTTTAGATACTTTTGTCTATTTATACCCCGGTAGGTTACACATTTATTGCTAAGAGAGTCTATAAGGGGTGTATGGTATCTGTTAGGGGAAAGCAGACCTTGGTGTATCTATTTGAGTTGGGTATGGTAGATTTTGATAATATTCTGAGTATGGATTGGTTTCACTCTTCTTATACATCCTTTGATTGATGGCCCCGTAGGGGTATTTTTAGGTTTCCTTGTAAATCTGTTTTAGAATGGGAGGGTTGTTCTTAAGCTCCTAGTGGGATATTTATTCTTATCTTAAAACTCAGAGTTAATCTCTAAATGTTGTATTTATCACTTTTCTTGGGTTAAAGATTCTAACTCGGAAAGTCCTTCTTTCAAGTTAGTTCTAGTGGTTAATGAGTTTCTCGAGGTCTTTCCGATTGACCTTCCTGGTGTTACTCTTGATAAGGGAATTGAATTTAATATTGATCTAGTTCTGGATACTCATCCAATTTTTATTCCTCCATACAGAATAGCTCTGGATTAATTAAGGGAACTCAAGGAGCAACTTTAGGATCTTCTCGATAAGGGGTTTATTTATCCCAGCATATCTTTATAGGGTGCACCAGTGTTGTTCGTACGCAAGAAGGATGGTTCCCTTTGGATTTGCATTGATTATAGGTAGTTGAACAAGGTGACAGTCAAGAATAAGTATCCTCTTCCAAGGATAGATGATCTGTTTGACCAGTTGAAAGGTGCCATGATTTTTCTAACATAGATCTTCATTCTAGGTACCATCAACAAGAGATTAGGGAGGTGGATATCCCTAAGACGGATTTCCATAGTTTGTATACAAACTTTGAGTTTTTGGTCATGTTATTTGGGTTGAATAAAGCTCCGACGGCTTTTATGGATCTAATGTACATGATTTTTCATTAGTAGTTGGACCTCTTCATTATTGTGTTTATTTATGATATTCTGGTTTATTTGAAGAGCAGGGTGGATCATGCTAATCACCTCCATGTGGTGTTACAGACCTTAAAGGAACAACAATTGTATGCAAAGTTATCCAAATGTGAGTTTTGGTTGAACGCTGTGACTATCCTGGGTTATATTATTTCTAGCGAGGGGATAATGATGTATCCGTAAAAGGCTATTGTGGTGAAGAGGTGGCCTAGACCCATGACTCCATATGACATTGGGATATTATTGGGTTTAGCCAGGTATTATAGGCAGTTTGTGTAAAGATTTTCATTAATAGGTGATCCTTTGACTAAGTTAACTCAGAAGAAGGTCAAATTTTCTTAGTCAGATACATGTGAAGGAAGTTTCGAGAAGTTGAAGGATAAGTTGACTACAACTCTAATTCTGACCTTTCTGGAAGGCATGAGAGGTTAGTGGTTTCGTGCGATGCATCTCGAGTAGTTCTTTGTTTTGTTTTGATATAGCATGGGAAGGTGACAGCCTATGTTTCTAGGGAGTTGAAAGTGTACGAGAGAAATTATCCTACTCATAATTTGGAGCTGTTCGCGGTTGTGTTTTCTTTAAAAATATGGCGACATTATTTGTATGGTGTTCACATAGATATCTTTTCTGATCATAAGAGTCTACAATATGTGTTCTCTCAGAGGGAGATTAACCTCAGGTGATTCTCAAGGACTACGATTTGAGTCTTCACTACCACCCAGGTAAGGTTAATATGGTTGTTGATGCTCTTAGAAGGTTATCCATGGGGATTTTGGGTCAAGTGGAGAAAGATAAGCAGGAATTAGTGAAGGATATTCACCTCTTGGCTAATATTTGTGTGACCTGACCTGACCCTTGGCCCATCTCGTAATGGGCACCTCAAGTTCGATCGGGACCATAAACAACCCCCGTTACCCAAGCCAGCCACCAATGGCATACCTTGGGTCACCTAAAGTCCAAACATATAGCAAGATAGTACATTATCTTTATGGTGAATCAGGGACCAGTCTATAACTGAGATCAACCCAACCAAGTCTATCCACCCAATGACCAACCAAACCAATGCAGAAACCATAAACCAAACCCAGTATAACAATAATCCAAAACGTGTATATATATGACATAACCAATCCATACGATACCCAAGTCCACAGTTTTCTATACAGAGTCTCTAGACCAACCAAAAAGTATGTACCCTGACCATATCCAAAAACCAAAGTCTATGACAAACAAGAAATAGGTCTAGCAAACCATGGCATAAAATAGATGCCTTCCGAACTATGGAAGCTCACCACTTCAATCAAACCTCGACTATACCCGAATCCGATCACTAAGTAGGAAGAGTGGAATGGCTGGTTCTAGCATAGCATGGGTACACAACCACCAGTAGAAGAGTTAGTAGGTGAATACTAGCACGCACTCATGATAGGGATGAAATAATTCCATTTACAAATTCAAGTAAAACCATTCATAATGCAAACAACCATATATATATATATGACCATTCTGGGAAAAGGGACCAGGTGTAGCACGCCTTTAAAACTATTACTTGGGCTGTGTAGTTTATCCATCCTAAACCACCCACGGGCTATATGGGTTCACCTCCCCCTACTTAAAGAGCCCTAGTACATGTAGCCACACGACCAGGGAAGTATTCTATGGGATGAATAGTACATTGCCCAATAGTGTTACACCATGCACACAGTCCACAAAGACCAATCATCATATAGACAAATACGAGTTTCCAGTTTTGGTCCCCTTAGGATAGCCACCTTCCACAGCTTTACTATACATCCCTCTATTACTGCCCAATTAAAACTACTACCAAATAACTGACCAATACATTAACTATTTATTATCCAATGCCAATATTAGGTGTATCATTATACCACCCCTTACTTGCAAGTAATTTCCATAGCCAAACCATTTAGGTTATAAGGGGACTTTCAAGTGCCCTTTCCGTAGACCATATTAAGCCACTTGGGATAATCCATGTTCCCCAAATGAATAACCATTTAGCCTTTCAAAACCATTTAAACCAATTTAATTAATGTATTTACTTCAGAGATTTCCATGTATCCCACAAGGTTTTCAAAATAGACTAACCATGACCACCAAAACCTTTACCTTTTAAACCGTTCCAAACAAATTTAGACCATGCAAAAAATTTAAAGGATTTATATCATTTAAACCATTCAAACCATACAAAACCATCAAAACCATTTAGAGTTCCATTAACAAACCAAAAGATGCAAGATTTACAATGAAAGTTCAACAATAGTGTAAAAACATTCTTCGATGCATTTTGTCAAACATGTTGAGGGCCTACCTTTACCAAAACCAAAACTAATATATAATCTACCATAATTAGGGTTATTCAAGACCTTTTTTGTCAAACCATAACCAACCAATAACCAAATATGCAAATCATTACAAAAAAATATTTAAAAATATAGCTTAATCAAATACCAAACCATATGCACCAAAACCCTCAAAAAATTTTAGAAATCCACGATTCATGATTCATAATCCAACATTTAAAACATAATGCACATGACTTTATGTTTAAATAAAAAAAGGGAAGGAGTACATGTCATATACAAGATGATTCAAGGAAGAAATCTTGAACTTTGAGCCCTTTGAAGAACACATGAAGAAACCCTAGCCTCTAATTTTCAAGAGAGTGTTTGAGAGTGTATTTGATGTGTTTTAACCCTTTAATAAGTGTAATGAAAGGTCATGTATGGTTATATGATATAAGAAAAAACGGTTTTAAGAGTAGGAAATTTCCAAACTAACTTTGAATGAAAATTATAAAACAAGTCACGTCTAGGGGTCTGACTTCTCATTACCATAGGTATCTTAGAGTTCAAGTGGTACCCCAACTCATACCCAAACCTCGACATAACCTTAACTACTAGTTTATACAAGACTCAAACCCCCTTAAGTCTTACCGAAAGGTACGTGTGACACTCCCAATCATACCCGCCACTCGTATTGTCGACAGGTTCCATTAGACAACTCAAACATGCACCATTCGACTTGCCTTCCACCACTTGTATGTTCCGATATGACTCTTACCTTGTTGAGTCATATCTTTGGAAGAATCCAAGTCCAATATCCTACCTATGGTATAATTTAACCCTCACAATAGCTAACAAGTCATATCCAAGGAGTACGAGTGATTCCCTTGAGTAGTACCGAGCATAAAAGGTCCAAAGCCTATGAAATTTTGCAAGGGTCATATTTCTAGGGTGTTTTAGTCTCCCTCACTAGGATCATTCGTTATCCAATGATGGAGAAGGCTAAGGAGAAGCACGAGGAAACACATTAACACACATCAAACATACCCCCAATCGAAATAGTGTACAAGAACACAAAGCAAGATGTGAAGATAATCATACAACCCTAGCACGATTTAGACTCCAACACGTTTATCCCGATCTCTAACTAGGTTAGAAAATAAGGATGTGTTTAAGAACAGAAACTTTATGCACGAATTTTCCAAAATAGGATACCAACGTAGATCCTTGGACCCCATATCCACCTCCGCATCCTAAATGACTTTCTTAGACTTTTAGTTCCCCCATGGAACCTTTACCGAAGCCATACCTTTCATTCGCAACTGGCGAACTTTACTAATCTAGGATCCTTATTGGGACCCACTTAAAAGAAAAAGAAATTAGATATACTAAAACCACCTAGATAAACCTAACAACCAAGGGCCATCCACACCTCCAGAAAACGTAGATTATCGGATGAATGAACTCATGCTAAAGAGAATGTCCAAATCAATTTCTAATTTACAGAGACAAATCACTACGAGATCTTGAGTCAACTATTCACCAACACTTCCATGTCCAATCCTATCCAATGCTAAGAGGAGTTAACTCAGGCCTTTCGTCTTTAATTCTTACATTTATCCTGAAATACTATTCTGGTTTCATCACATTAATAATATGGAAACTATGAGTAAAGGACATGAGCCAACCTATATTCAACCATTTATAATCAAAATCCCTAACCTATGATTGAACAGCAAAATAATGCAACAATTGAACCATGAAATATTCATAAAAACTATGCCTTACCAAACCCAACACAACCATGGGTACATCGCCCAACCACAACAATTCAAGCCTACTGCTTACATGCCTACGGTATGATCTATCCATCAAAAGATCTAGCACCTTTATCATAACACATGGATTTTCACCACCTATTCGTTTCCTAACCAATTCTCATGACAACAAACTTACCTTACTTTTAAACCTTAACTCTAGTAGCCACCCGAGACTCTCTCCATTTAGGGACTTCTACATTCCCCTTTATAAACATCACCATTCTCTCCAAGCCACTACCATCCAAACATAAGAAGAGTTATTAAGGAACTGAAGTACCAAACTATCCATGCCTCCTAAGGAAAGACCTCGACACAAGATACGACACTAAAGGCACAAAGTATTTCATAAAAACCACCTATACCAAAATATAGAAACATCTCAAAAAAAACCATAACACAGAAAGAAGTCCTCAAAAATGGACACCGAAAGAAACATAATAACATATACCATGAGTAACTTAACACAAGGTCAAGTAGGATATCCAGGGAACAGGATTAATGCAAAATGCAAACCTTAGGCATAGGATCTAATAGAATGCATACAATATTGGTAGAGCACTCTCTTAGTCGTGAAAGAAGAGTATTACAAGAATATGCAACCCGTCCTTCGCTTGAAGTCCACCGCTATAAAAGTTTCATAATAACCTCCAACCTTCATCCCATTTCACCTATAAGAACAACACTCTACTCTAATGAGGATCATCAAAGACGTACTTAAGGGATGCCATACCAAAAATGTTATTAAACTAATTGCTACCTAGAGCCCAACATAGACACGTAAAACTCATAAGACCAAATTGACTCCAAGGTTCCCAATCAAAACAAAACCTTTTAAAGTAAAACCAAGGCCACCAAGGCCTTTTCAAAAAATTTTTAATCCAACTAAAATCAATTTATGTTCCTTTAACCATTTATACAATGCAAAGATTTAAGGATTGTTAAACCATATGAAAAAATTATATTCAATGGTAATTTCTCAAATAATTTGAGGACATATAATTTTTAGACCAAAACTAAGGTATTGGGGGAACCATAGTACCCTAAAATTAACTTACCACTTCCATGCATCCCGACATTATTCATAAACCTTCATAAAGCATGAATAATGCATCATACCCCATGGAAAATCAACTAAATGAGTAATCATGTCAAAATCCTCAATAATGCAAAAATCCATATTCAAACCCATAAATTTAGAAATCAATTTCATGCCAACAATAAGGTACAAGTATAGTGACAAAGATACATACAAACTTCATGTTCTATCCCATCCTATGGCTTAACACCTAACCCACCATTTCACCTTCACAATTCCTACATTGCTATCCCCGAGCTAACATGCTTCTTTTATCCTAATCAAATATCATGGTTTAAGCCCAGTATCTACCAATTACCATTTACAATTAACAAAGTATCCCATATAAAATCGAATACACCTATAAAGTCCTACCCAACTAGAAGGATACCCTAAATTCCTTATTCACCTAACAACTACCTATGCATTTCCAGGGAACCATTCCCCCTATGCATGCAAAAATAAAACATTCCATAGAATATCATCAAGAAAAATGAATCCTTTATATAAGAAACCCCTTAATTTCTCCTTAAGATCCATTAACCGAACCAAAACTATTTTATAAAGAAAGAATAGAAATCGAAAAAGTGTCCAAAATAAGACAGATCCTAAACCAACCTCCCCATTAAAAAGACAACTTATGTTTTATCAAGACGGCTTCAAGAGATTCATTCACCAGAAAAACTGAATAAAAGAAAGACCTTCTGAGTTAGAATCTTTAACCTAGACTAAGTAATAAAAACATCACTTTTTGGATGCCAATGTCTGAGTCCTAAGACATGATATAAACTTTCCCCTTAATAATTAGGGAATAAATCTATCCTCCCACTCCATGACCGACTCACCTTGGAGCCTAACAAGTCCAATAATATAATAATAAAAAGCTCCAGTGCAACTAATACATCCCCCAATTGACATTGAAATCCACCACATTCGAGTAAAAAATTCCACCAAGAACCCATTATTACCAACAGATACCCCCCCAAACTCTTTTGGCATTTGCAAAGTTACTTATTGGGGTAGATATAGAAAAGTAAGAGAGTTTGAAACAACCTTTGGGACCAAAACTAAAATACACTACTACATATGGGATTCCAAAAGACAGAGGACAGTGTACCAAATAAACCACACACACCACAAAGAAAAGAGTTTTCAACATACCAGTATCGACATCAATAGATAACTCATACTCCAGGGGGATAGGAAGAGCATTGAGACAATCCTGACCAATATTGAAACAAAAAGTAGTACCCGATGTTCTATTTTATCTAAGCAGCAACCCTTGTGGGACACTCTCTCTTTTCAAAAAATTGCGGCTCCTTACTTGGCCTATTTTCCACCACACCTTATTCCTTCTCGTACCAAAAGGATACGATTAGTATGACAGAGTTGTAACTATTTGTCTATTAGATTAATAGAATGACAAAACTCGATATTTGTAACCTCTCATTTAGGTGCTTGAGAATGAGTTCCACCTTATAAAATAGGATCAATGGAGATTGATGAGATTCTACAAGGAAAACCAAAAGCTGCGACCCTTGACCAGGTTTGTGCCCTATGAGTTTGACTAGATCCATCCATGTTTTCCTTTAGTAGAACAAGTGAGTTTCCACAAACTCTAGATTGTTGAGAAGATACAATTCAAAGAGTGAACCAAACAAGATTTACAGAAGATTTCAATACCTTAGACTTTGTAGCCCAAAAAAAGAATAACCAAAAAAGTGAAATATTCCTAGATGCCTCGTAGCCTCCTAATTATAAGTGTGGTGTACGACATACCCATAAGAAATACTCTACTCGACGTAGATTTGTGGACATTCCATGACACCAAAACCTAAGGCTCTAATACCTACTTAATCAGAGCCCCCCCGGGACTAGTACATCCTACGGCTTTGATACACACCATGCCATTATTGACCAATTAAAACTGTTACCAAACGACCAACCAATCAATTAATCATTTATTATCAAAGTACAATTTTAGTGGTATTGTCACACCACCCCTTAATTGCAAGTAGTTTCCATAGACAATCTATTTAGCTTAAGGGGACTTGCATGTGCCATTTCCATATACCATATTAAACCACTTAGGAGACTTCGATGTTCCCACAAGCATAAACATTTAGCCATTAGCCTTTCCAAACCATTTAAACTAATTCAATTAAAGTATTCATTTGAGGGATTTCCATGTATCTCCCAAGGTTTTTAAAATATACCAACCATGACCACCAAAACCTCTACCTTTTAACCATTCCAAACAAACCTACACCATGCCAATAATTTAAAGTATTTATATTATTTCAACCATTTAAATCATGAAACCCTACAAAAACCATTTAGAGTCCATTGAAAAATCAAACCATGCAAGAGTTCAAATAAAAGTTTAATAATAGAGTAAAATCATTCTTTGAGGCACTTTATTAAACATGTTGAGGGCATACCTTTAGGAAGACCAAAACCAATGCATAAAGCACCATACTTAGGGTTAATGAAGACACCTCTTTTAAATCATAACCAACCCATAACCACATCCGCAAATCATTACCAAAAATATGTAAAAACATAGTTTAAACAAATACCAATCCATATGCACCAAGACCCTCAACAATATTTATAAATCCATCGTTATGATTCATAATATAACATTTAAAAGACAATAAACATTATTTTATGTTGAAATAACAATGAGGGAAGGAGTACATTCCTTGTAAAAGATGATTCACGAAAGAAATCTTGACCTTTAAGCCATTTGAAGAACACATGAAGAAACCCTAGCCTCCAATATTCAAGAAAGTGTTTGAGAGAGTATTTGATGTTTTTAAATCCTTTAATAAGTGATATGGAAGGAAATATATGGTTATATTATGTGAGGACATAAGTTTTTAGGAGTAGGAAATATCCAAACTGACCTTGACTTAAAATTTTAAAATAAGTCACGTCTAGGGGTACGACTCCCCCTTCCCATTCGTATCCTAGGGTAATAGTAGTGCCCTTACTAATAGCCTAACCTTACAATAACCTTACCTACTTGTTTCTATATGACTCACACCCTCTTAAGTCATATTTATGTGTAAAAGTAATATCCCCAATTATACCCACCAGTCATATAGTGGACAGATTCCACAAGATAACTCAAATAAGCACTAAACATCCTTACTTGCACCACATGTATATTACGAAATGACTCTTATCTATTTGAGTCATATCTTGGGTAGCCAAGCCAAACATACTACCTAGGGTATGAGTGAACCCTTATGACAGCCCACAAGTCATATCCATGGGGTATAAGTGACTATCTTGGGTCATACCATTCCGAAATAGTCTAAAGCATAAGAAGTTTTGTAAGGGTCCTATGCCCAGGGTGTTTGTTGGAATTCGCCTCCTGGACTCCAAGGATGGTGGTATGATTGTGCAATAAGTGGTTTGATCATCTCTTTGTGCATAGACTAAGGAGAAACAAATGCTAGATCCTTTCCTTGTGAAAATTAAGTGTGATGTTGGTGGGAAAAAAGTTCTGGTATTTGTGATTGACAGTGAAGGTAATTTATGGTACAAAAGTAGTTCCGTGCTCCTAATGTTTGTGGTTTATGATGAAGGATTTTGAATGAGATGCATGAGTTACTCTACATTTTTTATCCCAGATCGACTGATATATATCATGATATTAGGAAGATTTATTGGTTGAATGTCATAAAAAGGGATGTGGGTAATTTTGTGGCCAAGTATATAGTGTGTCAACAGGTTAAGGTTAAGCACATATGGTCAGGAGGGTCATATCAATAAATTAATTTACCTGAGTGGAAATGGGAAGTGATCATTATGGACTTTATTATTAGTCTTCCTCAGTCCCAGAATTGATGTGATTAGATTTGGGTTATCTTAGATATGATGACTAACTCTACATACTTTTTGCTAATGTGAACTACCTTTTCGATTGAAGACTATGTAGAGTTGTATCTTTAGGAGATTGTGAAGCTATATTGGCTTCCTAATTTGCTTATTTCTGATCGTGGTACACAGTTTATGTCTTATTTCTAGTGATATTTTTAGGAAGGGTCGGGGACTAAGGTTAGCCTAAGTACTTCTTTCCACTCGTAAATGGATGGGCAAGCAGAGAGAACTATTCTAACATTAGAAGATATGGTTTGGGCTTGTATGATTAATTATGGTGGAAATTGGATTGAGCATCTACCTTTGGCAGAGTTTGCTTACAACAATAGCTATCTTTCTAGTATTGCTATGGAACTTTTTGAGGAAATATATGGTAGGAGATATAGATTTCCTATTAGTTGGTTTGAGCTTGGTGAGGCAGACATATTTGGTCCTGACTTGGTTTGCTAGGTATGGAGAAGGTGAAGGTGAATTGGGAAAGTCTTAAGGCTGCCCGAAGTCGCTGAAAGTCCTATGAGATTGTTACATATAGTGATTTGGAGTTTGAGGTTGGGATAAGGTTTTTCTTAAGGTATCTCCTATAAAGAGAGTAGTGTAGCTTGGCAAGAAGGGAAAGATCAGTCCCTGGTATGTTGTTCCTTATGAGGTATTATAGAGAATTGGTAATATTGGTTATGAGATGGAGTTACCTTCTAGCTTATGCTTGGTTTATCCATTCTTTCACGTTTTCATGTTGAGGAGGTGCATTGGTGATCCTACTTTCATTGTTCCTTTGGAAGGATTGGGTATCTCAGATTCTTTGTCTTACGAAAAAGTCCTAGTTAAGACTTTGATAGGCAGGTTCATCCGTTGTGGACCAAGGATGTGGCTGTGGTTAAGGTTCTTTGGTGGAAACATAAGGTGGATGAAGCTACATAGGAAGCAGAGGAGGACATGACGTCCAAATATCCATATTTGTTTTCTTGTTTTTGGGATTCGTGCGGAAGGTATATGTTCTTCAACCCATCTTTATTTTTAGAGTTTGTTGAAGGAAATATTAATATCTTTGCCATTTTATTTTCAAATATTAATATATTTTATAATGCAAATGACTCGTGCATGTTGTTACCCCTACCTTGTCCAACATTCGGGGATGAATATTCCTAGTAGGGGAGACTAAAATACCTAGGTTTCTTGACCTTAGAAAATTTCCTAGAATTCTAGTCTTTGGACCTAATACGACTCATGGGTACAAGCCGGTGGTTACAGATATTTTGCTTCCTTAACTTAATCGTAGATTTGGTTACTTAGGTTGGATCTGAGTACGAGTGTCTCACCATGAGCCATAAGCTAGGGTACAAGTCGTACCCAAGACTCATATAGTGGACAGTGTCTAAATATTCCTTCGGTTTAAATCTGCCAGGTGTATGGTTAAAGGGTACGAATCGTATGATTTGGATATGACTTGGTTGGATAATTCATATGTCGGACAATGTTTGACCCAAAGGTTAAGGATAGGATATGAGTTTAGGGTACTACTCGTACTGAAATGGTACATCTCGTGAGGGTCAGTCATACACCTTTGATGGGATTTTGGTTCAACATAAGTGGAGGTATTCAGGATATTTTCCCACATATCCTAATAATGTCTCACGACTTCTAACCTACTTGGGAAGTAATTTACCCTAATATTCCATTCATTAACACTTTAAAACTCTTCTAAACACTCTATAATGCTCTCAAAAGCTTTTGGGCAAGGGAATCTAGGGTTTCAACTTGAGGATCGATTTAGGGCTTGTATTGGTGATTTGTATCCATTATTATCTTGATTTAAGGCATGATCTTTTCCCTCATTGTTAATTCTAACAATAAGAATGGTTTTTATGAATGTTTTCTTAATGTCATTGATTGTATAATTTTTATTTTCAAATATGATTTGTGTTTTTTTATATTCAATGGTTGGTTATGGTTTTCCATGATTTTAATTATTCTTTATGTGCATAAATGGTGGTTTTGAATAATTAAATTAAATAGAAATGGTTTAACAGCAACTAGAATTGGTTTTGGTTATATAATGCCCCCAATGTTTTTGACAAAATGTCTATAAGGATGTCATTTCATTGAGTATTGTAATGGCACTCTTTATTTTTTATAAACTTGGTAAAGGTATTATGCATGGTTTAAATGGCTTGGAAAGGTAAATGGGTAAATAGTTACGCTTGAGAGGTACATGGAATTCCCTAAGTGTTTAATATGGTAAAAGGAAGGGCACTTAAAAGTCCCCTTAAACCTATACTTGGTTTGCTATGGATAATACTTGCAAGTAAAGATTGGTATGACGATACCAATAATAATGTCCTTGGTTAATAATTGGTTAATGGTTTGTTTATTAGTAAAATGGTTTTAATTGGGCATTAATGGTGGGATGTGCAGCAAAGCTGTGGAAGGTGGAGGTCCCGTGGGGACAAAAACTGGAAACTCATATTTTCCTAGGTGAGGTTGGTCTTGGTGACCGTGCATGTGATGTCACACAATGGGCCATTTCAGAAGGGGGAATTGAACCCATATAAATTGTGGGTGGTTTAGAACGACAAATATATACAACCAATGTAAAGGTTTAAAAGACATGCTAAACCTGATCCCTTTTCCCGGCATAGTTATAAATATATATAGATATGCATGGTTGTGTGCATATGGATGGTTTTTCTTGGATTTATAAACGGAATTATTTTCTCCTTATCCAAAGATCATGTTGCCATTCATCCGCTAACCTGTTTACTGACGGTTGTATACCTACGCTATACAGGAATAAGCCATTCTACTCCTCCTACATAGAGATTGACTTAGGCACAACACTTGGACTGAAGTGGTGAGCTTCCATCCTTTTGTAATGCTCCATATCATGTTATGGGTATTTTTAGGCATATTAGTTTATTTTTGGATATTGGTTTTGTCCATGTTTGGGGGAATACCCCCGCCAGATTTTATTACTCTTTTGTTTAGAGTCTTTGTGTTACGTCTATGGCCTGGAATAGGCGGGATCAGTACTGGTGTCGTCCTTGCTATCGGAATAAGTTGAAGGGCTAGCATCATTGGACACAATTTCTAATTGTTCCATTGTATTTTATTTTGGGATAAATTATATTATGTTTTTTGACATATTTGGTTATGGCCCTTGTTTCAGTATCAGTTTGGTAAGGTTGGATTGTTGGTAGGGAATGGTTGGACTCGATTCGGTTAGTCACGGTTGTGACCTTATCCCAGAGTCCTCATGTGAGCTATTACAATATCTTGCTACATGCTCATAAATTCAGCTAACTCAGGGCAGGCAACTAGCGGTTGGGTTGGTAATTGGGTTGGTCTCCGGTCTTGGTCGGACTTGGGATGCCCATTAGGATAAGGACCCCGATCTGGAGTTTGCTATTCATTCAATAATTGTGTCTATCTATTTCTTACTTTTCTATCTATCCCTTTATCTTTCATATTCATATCTTTTTTTAGTTTCAATTTCATAATTTGTCATATATCAACTGGTGAGAATGCACTATACATAGAGAACACGAGAAAATAAAGTAAAAATAGAGTAAGGAATGTAAACTGATGCAATGACCAAGAGAATAAATATATAGTTGATCAATAATAATATGCTAAACAAATTAAGTACAAAAGCTATGCATTGTGTAAGTATAAACTATGGGAAAATAAGGACATTCTAAATATCATAAAGAGATATGCAAACTGACATACTAAGACTATAATATTTAAATTAATTACATATTAAGGAGGTATACTAAGATGCAAGGTCCTATCTTTATACTCATAAATACTAAATGCATACATATTAAGATGTAACTAAACTACTGTGAACTAGACTAAATTGGGTGCCTTGAAATTACCAGTTTTAGACAATGGGGGATACTATTAATTGACATATAACCATTTGAGATAAAAAAAAGGAGTTCGATATAATCCCCATCAAAGAGGACCCAATATACCATGCCAAGGTTTAAACGCTGAGATAGAATGATATGGTATAAATATGCCTATAATAGCACATAGTTCTATGACTTGAGGACTTCTACTAAAGGTCTCTGCCTAGCAGTTATGTGATCCTTCATCCCTGCGCCCGCTCGGTGTGAAGTACTACTCCCGATTGAACAAAAGGGATAGCTTGATGAGATGAGATATTTGGATGTCAACCTAAGATGATATATAGGATGTCAATATTTCAATAATTATCGATGCCATACCTGACTGCCATACTACTAGTGAACTTTGTTTTTGTAGGAAAAATGATCCATAATATTTGATGCATTCAAGATACTATACTAATTAGGAACGTTACTTTTGGAAAAATGTTCAAGAGCATTAATGGAATATCTAGAGGTCATGCATGTCATGTGTCATACTGATATGAACTAAATCTCCTATCTATTATTTAGGTATATATATATATATAGAGAGAGAGAGATCATAAATTTCTGAATTATGAGACTTGTACATTTATTAGGGATATGTGATGGATGGAGTAAACGCATAAAAGAAACATATGAGAACTAAGATTTGGAAAAAATCTCTAAGCCTAGACATCAAACCTAAATCCTATATTATGATACTACTTATAGTCTAATAGGGTGAATTTATCCAAAAACTCCATTTAGAATATACATTATCTGAATATACTATGTAGGTTTGTGCACTAAATGTATAGATAAACTAAGATTGTGTAATAGAACCTCTATTTGAAAGTTTCCTAAAACATGTAAACCAGAAGGAGTAAGCGTTTAATTGACTATTAATAGGATTATAGGTCATCGAGTGATCATAACCTACCATCTCCTATGAATTCAATTATTCTTGACAAATTCTATTATGTGGAATATAAATTTCATAATACACCACAAAAATCATGGAAATATAATTATACTTAGGGTTTTTGGATATGATACTATCAACGTACAAAATTTCAAGGGGAAAAAGTATTTAACATTTACTAAGTTGAAGGGGAATAGAATTACAAGAAGAATTAGGGTTGTAATGAAAATCCAAATTCTAAGATCATGAATTTACTAATGAACTGAGTATATTTTTGGACTCAATGGGTGAAAGGATACCTATTCATTAAATCCAACATTCTTAAGAGTTAGAATTTTGGTGAAATTTTTTGATTTGGAGCTCGAAGATAATGAACCCTAGTTCTTGCTCAGAAGGAGAGAAAGTCGCATATTCTTTCAATATTTTGCTAAGTGTCCCTTGATATTTTTCAATGAGGAATTAGGTTAACTAAAGATTCACAACCAGACTTGAAGCATCCAAAATGATGTAGTTTAGGAGTTTTAGAAGTGGAAAAACACTACAATGCCCCTTATAAAATATAACAGAATAAATTGCATGAAGGAATGTACAAGAACTTCCCATGATCAACCTACATACAATCATAGGTGGTGTTAGTGGTTGGGTTGATGATTTTAGGATCTTTAGAGTCCATAAGATGAGCCTTGGTATAATCATCGGACCTACCTATATTGAAGCTTGGCTAGTAGGTTAAAAGTCCTAATTGGATCCCCTTTAGGACACACTATCGTATCTAAAATCATAGTTTCAAACCATGGTTGTGGTTCTCTGTTGTGGTTGGGAGGTATACTTGTCAACTTTCACGAATTTAGGGACATTTCACTGAGGTGAGACATTGTATGGTCATTGTTTCTGACCACGATCTTGGTTTCAGTGCATATTATCTCACTGATGATCAATGTTTCTCTTAAATGGCCAGAACCATTAGCTCCTGAATAGTTAAAGGACAAACTAGATACTTTGAACAAAGACTCAAATACCTTTTATTTGGTGGGTATTAAGCTTAAAACTACTTAAAAATCTAGGAGTTATGCTAATTTTAAATTGACTACGAGAAGATTTTTCATAAGAAATCAATTAGTAATAAAGGTCTCAACTTGGCTAGGGGCTATGAGTTACTTGTGGCCTAAATACTCATCTTATTCACTTCCCATAATACGAAAAGATGAAGTTTGATTCGTCAAGTACTTGAATCATAGTTTTAATCTTATCTAGAATTGTTTTGGGGTGTTGCAAGTTTCTTGGCCATAGATTAGTCATTCGAGGACCAAAAAATTTGCTTCGGTGAAGTTTTTGGAAGAATCATCAAGTTGAGGGACCTAGTTGGGAAGAAAAAGCATATTTGATGTCCAAGTATTCTTACATTTTCCCTTCTAATCTAGTTATATCTTGTGGTAATAGTTTCGTCATTAGTATTCCACTCAGTTTCATGTCCCTTAGCTGCTTTCATATCTAAGTATGCATATATGTGTCATGAATTTAGTTAAGCCTACATTTAAGTAAAAAATTAGTTATTATATTTATAGTCATCTTTAGAACTTAATAATGGAATTTCATATCTTTCACCGTATTTTTAGCCTAGTTTTTCTTCATTTAAGGACAAATTTTTCCAAGCATAGATATATTAAAACCTTAAAAGTCCTAAGATAATGTCTAAGACAAGCATAGAAAACTAGTTGAAACCAGTAGACAAACCCACAAGATGACCCAAGAATATGAGTCATGGTTAGTACTAGTAATTTTAAATTTTCTATTTTGAGTGTCAAGGAAAAAGTCCTACAAAGTGACATTTCCTCCTAGTGACCATGACTTGATAGGAAGAGTTATTGTTACCTAGTATGACTTACTAGATCACTCATTCTAACTAAGATAGGAGACTTATAATTGAGGTCCAAAAGGGATGAGTGCCTACCACAGCTCATTATCAATAACATGACTGGCATCTCAGTGATTCCCAGGCAATACATTCAGCCTAGTCACCATGAGTCTAATAACGAGTCATCGTGAGATAGGATGACTCATTATGTTAGTCTTTGACGACACGGTAAAATAGAGAAGTTACTGTTTAATGGGGGAATTTTTATCATTTTCTCCTTTCTAACTGCTCATACTACATTATTTAATGTTAGTTCTAGAGGAACTGGGAGGGATTAGTCAATATTTTTCACTCATTCTCTCTTTAACACTAAGAGAAACATCAAAAACAATTTCTCTACTCTCAAAGATAAAAACTAGGGTTCTTCCCCTAATGTCTTCAAAGTTTTCTTAGCAAGAACTCACAAACCAGGTAAGTGGGATTTCAATGAAGGTTCTCTTTCATCCTTGTGTCGCAAAGAATTTTAGTTAAACATCAAATTCAACTATTACTATTTCAGGGGTCTTATGTAGCTTAAGAAATTTTTTAATTTCAATATTCCCATGATTAAAGGTTAATAATTGTATACTTTAGATTGGTTTTTGTTGTATCATGCATAATACAATATTTCATGAATTGATACTTAGCTTGATTTTGCAGTATTTTATAAGATTAGTTTTCAATCAATAAGCTTGGATTGTTATGGACACACAAAACCAATAATTGTTTATTTTAGAATGAACAAAATAATTCGATCCAATTTATAGGCATACAAAATATTCTCAATAGTTAGACCTTAGGATATTTTCAAATAAAGCATTTCTGAAGTAACTCCACTATATCAATTTTAATGTGATATTTGTGTAAATGAGTATGGAAGTAGTACCTTACACCAAATTAGACAAGGGTTCAGTGCACCCAACTACCATAACTATGTACAGCAATAGGTTATTTAGCTCTCCCAATTGGGCATCAATTTAGTGATCATGCAAGCCATTCCTTTATAACCTACCTAGTTATATTTCAACCTCCTTATAGGGTATATACTTTAAACTACATATTTATCTTGGATGTTTGTGTTAGTTAATCGTCTCTCCAACAAATTCAAGTTTAGTATTTGTACATGACCCTCAATTAATTTTTGTTTTCTATTAAACTATGCCTTTTCAGATTTATCATATCCTATAAGTTTATATGTATCTATCATAGGTTCATTGTACTATATTTAAGCCTTTGCATTTTGTATTGCATTTAGTATATCATATCAGTATTTCAAAGATTTTGAATCTACGTTACAATTGTAGTATTGGCACTCAATACATTCAAAGTATTGAACACATACTTTCTCTTTACATTGTATTGTCTTATGGTATAGGTTCTGATACTCAACCTCATCATCACAGTTTATATGCTTTAGTGTCACTTCAGCTAATATAAATGGTTAGTACTCGTTATTCGAGGACAACAATCTTATATCATAAATTTTTAGTGTTTTCAGTTATAGACCTTTAGAGTTAACTAAGGACTTACCCCAATAACTTATTAATTAGTAGAGGCTTTCAGGAAGACAGTTAGACATTTCAACTTTATGGTTTGTTTTAGACTTGGTATTTATTTCAATGATTTATCCAAATTCAGATTTCAGCCAGAAAGTTGTTCTTAATTTAGCTATCTTCCACATTAATATTCAGTCAATTCAACATATGAATATTATTCAAGACCACGGGTTAGCTTAGGGTCACTTGAGGCTTTAATCACTGGCTAACGTCCAGGGTGTCGATCGAGTTTTGACCAAAAAGTTGGAATGAGTACGGTCAACTTGTACTCAGCAGGAAACATAGGCGGACCAAGTAAAGTAGATAACTACTAATGTAATAGAAACTATGAGCAATGCTTAAATCTACATATAGAAAAGTTCCCAATTGCAGCTCAAGCCGTATAGCTCCTAATAGTATAACATTAATACAATATCAAAAATAGCAAAAGAGATATCTAAACAACGTAGCAAGAAATCCAATTCATAATACTATTCACATAAAATACATGAAAAGTGGTATAGAATAATGATATGATATGTATAAACTACTCAAATGCTCACCTCTTATACTCTCATGATCCAACTAATCGGATCATAAGGGCACCAACTCTAATACACCTAGATAGTAGTACCCTTACCCCCCATTAAAAAAATTCAGAAGTTATAAACAAATTTGATTAAAGACATAAAAATTTGATAAATATACAACCTTTCTCAAATTACAAAGGATAATAAAGTCACCTTTACCAAGGACATAATCTAGAAAATACGCAAGAGCGTCTAATAGGTAAATGATATAACACAAAGAACACAACTACCACCATAGTAATGAAAAGAGTAGAAGCTACTAGAGATCACTATCCATGTCATTTGTGAAACATAAACTAACAATTTAGCTAGATTATTCCTAAAAAAGGTATAGCATATGTAGAATCAATACAAATATGACATGACCCGCCCTGGGGCCTTGTTGTAACGGGCGTCCAAAGTCCAAATAAGACAGGAGACCACCCCCATTACCAAACCCAACCTCAATAAACCTGCCCTGAGGTTGCCAAATTCCAAGCATGTAATAAAATAATGGAAAAGATCATATAGAGACTCTAGGAATAGGTCACAACCGTGACCGACTCAACGGGCTATATAGGTTCAGTGCCCCAAGTGGAAGGGCAACCCAGTGCATGTAGTAGCATGACAAGGGAAGTATCCCATGGGATGACTAGTACATCCCTAAAATAACGTGTGATATCATGCTCATGGTCACTAAGACCAACCTCATATCGGCAAATATGAGTGTCCAGTTATGGTCTTCCCAGGAACTCCACCTTCCACATCTTTGCTAGACATCCTGTCATTATTTTCCAATTAAAACTAATTTTAAAATAAACAAAGCATTATCAATTTATTAACCATGGCCATTGATATTGGTCTCGTCATACCAACCCTTACTTGTAAGTATCATCCATAGCTAACTATTTATAAGTTTAAGGGAACTTTCAAGTACCTTTACATTTTCCATATTAAACTACTTGGGAGACTTCCATGTTCCCCACAAGTATAACCAATTAACCTATACCCTTTCAAAACCATTTAAACCATGCATAATTCCTTTACAAAGTTTAAATCATGCAAGAGTTACATTTAAAGAAGTCAATGCAATAAACTTATCTTTATAAGCATTTTGAAAAACACATTGGGGGCATAATGCAATTGAATCCAATTCCAATTACCAAAAAAATATTCTCATGCAATATATTTATCCAAAACCACCACTAATGAGTATAAAAACTTAATTAAAACCATGGGAAACCATACCCAATCATTTAACAAAAAAACACCCCAAATCATATTTGAAAGACAAAACCATGTAATAGTAAAACAAGGAAAACATTCATATAAACCATGCCTTTAAGTAAAATTAACAATGAGGGAAGAGAACATGCCTTAGACCAAAATGATGATGGAAATGAACCAATAAGACAATCCCCAAATTGATCCCTTAGTTGAAACCCTAGGTCCCTTTGCCCAAAATTTCTTGAGAGAATTATGAACTATTTAGGAAGAGTTTCAAAGTGTTAATGAATAGAATAATAGGGTAAATAACCTTTTAGGTATGTTAGAAGTCGTAGGACCCTATTAGGATAAGTGGGGAAATATCAAGAATACCTCCACTTAAGTTGCACAAAAATTCTATCGCAGGGATACGACTGACCCATACGAGTCGTACCCTCTAATACAATTAGTATCCTCAACTTGTATCCTAGACTCAACCCTTGGATCAAACACTATCTAGTATATAAATCAACCAACCAAGTCATAACCATGGCATACAATTCGTATCTATGACCCGTATTCTTGGCAGAATAAACTACAAGGAGGATTGGACACTGCCAACTATACGAGTCCCTAGTATGATTCGTATCCTAGCTTGTAGCTCATGGTGAGCCACTCGTACTCAGATCCAACCTAAGTAACAAAGTCTAAGTTTATGTTAAGAAACCAAATAATCTATAACCACTAATTCGAGTCATACTCCTAAGGAGTATCCATTCTAGTAACAAAAATCCATACCATCAACCAACACTGGTCAGTATATGACTGGACCAAACCATCTATACCCCAATATACTGCGTGTACCCATGAGTCATATTGGGTCCAGAGATAAAAATTCTAGGAAATTTTCTAAGGACCAGAAACTAGGGAATTTCATTCTCCCCCACAAGAAACATTTTTCCCCGAATGACGGACAAGGTAGAGATAACCACACGCTAGAGTCATTTGCATTATAAAATATATTCCTAACAGTTAACAAAGTTTGAAAACAAAGAGCAAAATATATAAATCTTTCCTTAAATAAACTCTAAAAATAAAGATGTGTTGAAGACACATACCTTCTGCTAGAATCCCGAGAACAAAAAAAAATGCAAATATTTGGACTTCAAGTCTTCTTCCGCTTCCCATGAAGCTTCTTCTACCTTATGGTTTCTCCAAAGAACCTTAAAAAAAGCCATATCCTTGGTTCGCAACCTACTAAAATGCCTATACAAGATCTTAACTGGGACTTCATAAGACTGAATCAGTGAGACCTAAACCTTCCAAAAGGAAGGACGAAAGAAGGATTACCAAAGCACTTACTCAACATAGAAACATGAAAGAACTGTGAACCAATATCAAGCTAGAAGGAAACTCTAGTTCATAAGCAATATTTGAAACTTTCCACAAAATCACATCAGTACCCACATATCGGGAACTGAGTTTTTTCTTCTTGCCAAAACACACTACTCTCTTCATGGGACATACCTTGAGGAAAACCTTATGCCCAACCTCAAACTCTATGTTTCTATGCCTAGCATTTGCATAAGAATTATGGAAAATTTGGGTATCCTTAAGACTATCTCAAATCAGCTTCACCTTCTCTGTAGCCTGGGAAACCAATTCGGGACCAAACATGTCCACCTCACAAAGCTCAAACCAACTAATAGAAGATCTACATCTCTTACTATACAATGACTCAAAGCAGGACATACCAATACTAGATTGATAGCTATTGTTGTAAGAAAATTCCACTAAAGGTAGATGCTTAACCCACAGGACAAAAGTGTATCCTCCAATGACTAAATAGATCTCTCTGCTTGTCTATCCATCTACAGATGAAAAATAGTACTCAAACTCACCCTAGTCCCCAACCCTCTTTGAAAAGATCACAAGAAGTGGGATGTAAACTACATGCCACGATCAGATATAATTGAAACAGTCACCCCATGCAGTTTCACAATCACTTGAAGATACAGCTTTGTATAATCCTCCACTGAAAAGGTAGTCCACACTGGCAAAAAGTGCACGGAGTTAGTTATCCTATCTATGATGACCCATATCAAATGATATTGACTTTGAGACTGTGGAAGATTGGTAACAAAGTCCATATTGATCACTTCCCAGTTCCATTAAGGCAAATTTATTTCATGATATAACCCTCCTATCCTCATTTGCTAAACCTTAACTTGTTGACAAACCATGCAATTGGCTACAAAATCAACCAGATCCCTTTTCATACTATTCCACCAATATATCTCCTTGGGATCATGATACATCTTAGTCGAGCTGGGATGAATAACATAGCATGACTCATGCGGCTCAGCCAAAATCCTTTGCCGCAAACCGCATACATTAGGAACACACAGCCTCTCTTGGTACTATAAAGTACCATCACCACTAATCTCAAACACCACTACCTTTTCCCCACCAACGTCACTCTTGATTTTTATTAAAAATAGGATCTAACACTTGTTTCTTCTTAATCTCCGCACAAAAAGATGATTGAACCTCTTGTTTCACCACCACACCACTTTCCTTAGAGACCAAAAAGAGAACTCTATGATTAGCCAAGCAATGAATATCTTTCACCAATTCTTTCTTTCCTTCACCCACATGAGCCAAAATCCCTATGGATAACCTGCAAGGAGAATTAACAACCATATTAACCTTACCTGGGTGATAGTGAAGACTCATATCATTATCCTTAAGAAGCTCAAGCCATCTCCTCTGCCTGAGATTTAGCTCTTTCTGAGTGAATACATATTGGAGACTCTTATGATTAGAAAAAAATATTCACGTGAACACCATACTAATAATGTCATCATATTTTCAAAGAGAACACAACCACTAACAGCTCTAGATCCTGTGTAGGATTATTTCTCTCACATACCTTCTACTTCCTAGAAGCATAGGCAATCACCTTCCCATGGTGCATAACACACAACCAATACCTATCAGAGATGCATCATAATAAACCATGAGTCTATCATTACCATACGGCAAAGTCAAAATTAGAGCCGAAGTTAACTTATCCTTCAACTTCTTAAAACTCTCTTCACAAGTATCTGACCAAGAAAACTTGACCTTTGTCTGAGTTAACTTATTCAAAGAAGCATCTATCAGCAGAAATCTTTCCATAACCCTCATGTAATACCCAGCTAAACTCAAGAAGCTGCTAATGTAAGATGGAGTCATAGGTCTAGGCCACCTCTTTACCACAATAACCTTCTACGGATCTGCCATGATCCCTTTACTAAAAATAATATGATCTAAGAAAGTCACAGCCTTCAACGAAAACTCACACTTGGAGAACTTGGCATACAATTATTTTTCCTTTAAGGCCTACAACACCACACGGAGGTATTAGCATGATCCACCTAACTCCTCAAATAAAACAAAATGTCATTAATGAACACAAGAACAAAGATATCCAAATACTAACGAAAAACTCTATTTAATAGATCCAAAAAATATCATCGGAGAATTAGTCAACCCAAATCACATCATCAAAAACATAAAGTGCCCATACTGAGTACGAAAAGCTGTCTAAGGAATATCCACCTCCCTAATCTTTAGCTGATGGTACCCAAACCAAAGATCTATCTCAGAATAGAACATGACACCTCACAACTAGTCGAACAGATCATCTATCCTTGGAAAAGGATATTTGTTCTTGACAGCCACCTTGTTCAACTGCCTATAGTCATGCATATATAAAGGGAACCATCCTTCTTACACAGAAGCCACACCATTGTACCCAAAGGAGATACACTGGGATGAATAAACCCCTTATCCAGAAGTTCCTTAAGTTTATCCTTGAGTTCCCTTAACTCAACTGGTGCCATTTTATATAAAGGAATAGAAATTGGACGAGCGTAGAAAATTAGATCAATACCAAACTCTATTTCGCTATTAGGAGGAACACCAAGAATATCATCTGGAAAGACCTCTGGAAACTCATTAAACACTATATCTAACTAAAAAGAAGGATATTGTGAGTTAGAATCTTTAACCCGCACCATGTGATAAAGACATCCTTTAGAGATCAACCCCTGAGCTCTAAGATAAGAAATAAACCTCTCCATAAGAGCTAGAGAAACACCTTCCTGTTCTATAATCGCCTCACTAGGGAACCTAAAGATAAACCTACTAGTCCGATAATCCAGAGATGTGTAACAAGAGTTGAACTAGTCCATCCCCAAAATTACATCAAAATCCACCATATCCAACTCAGACCGATCCACCAAGATCTGCTTGCCACCAACAGATACAATACACCCCGTATAGACTCTATTAGCAATAAATAAGTCACCTGTTAGGGTAGAAATAAAAAAGATCAAAAACAACTTGCTGATCAAAACCAAAATATACAACTACATAAAAAGTCACATAAGAGAGTGTGGACCCCTGATAAAGCAAACAATATAAATCTTAAGAGAAAAGTTATAACATATTAGTAACAATATCAGGTGATGCCTCAGTTTTCTATTAGGGTGCTAAAGCATACAACTTGTTCCGACTAACACTAGAACCAAGAGCAATAACATAAGGAAATACAACACCACCAGGTGTAAGAGTAGAAGTTGAAGACACCAAAATCTCATTCTCCCCAGTAGCAACCTTATTTATAAGATAATGCAGAGTAGAAGTTGAAGACACCAAAATCTCATTCTCCCCAGTAGCAACCTTATTTATAAGATAATGCCTGAGTCGATAGTCTATCTGTCCATATATGAAGCATTTGTATTTTTCTTAATTTTAATAACCACAATGAGAACGACTATAAAAAGGATAAGGAGGTCATGAATAAACTGACCGTTTTCTACTTACCTTAGATTGGGAGCCCTATGCCCAAAAACTGTCACCACCATGATAATACCTGTCTCACTACTAATAAGGAGCACTAGCAGAAGAGTAGGAACCAAAACTCCCCTAGTTCTTCTTCTACAATTTCAACCATTCCTACAACCCTGAGACTGAGCACCTCTCTGATTATAAAACTTGTTCCTCTTACCCTGTCTATTTCTAAACTCTGTCTTCTTTTTTTTTGATTCTCTACCTACTCCATACCAATAGTTAACCTAGAGATGTTCATATCCTTAATCGATAAGGTAGTCTTTCTCTCCTAAATCAAATCATAATTCAACCCAAAAGCAAAATTTCTCATTCTATCCCATATGTCATCCACTAAATCAGGAGCATACCTTGACTATTGATGAAAATTTAAGGCATATTCATTGATAGACATTCTCCCCTACTTGAGGTTCATAAACTCCTCCATCTTTGCCTCTCTCAACTCATAGAGAAAGAAATGATCCAAAAAAGTACAAGAGAAGGCATCCCACAAGGATAAATACCCCACATCTCTTTTATCCCTATCCCACTCTTCATACCACTAATATGCAACCTGTTTGAGCTGATAATCTAAAAAGTTTACCCCTTCCACATTGACAGCCTACATCACCCGAAATATCTTCTCCATCTCATCCAAGAAGTCATGTCTATCTTATTTCACATCCACTCCTAAAAAAGTGGGAGGACTCATCTTAATAAATTGGCCAACCCTTGTGACCTCAGCAGACAAAGCAACAAACCGATCCCTCTCAACTTGAGCAACAACTAGTTTTGCAATCGCATAAATAGATTAATAAAATTTTGTATTAATCACCTCACCTTGAGGAGAACCTAGTAACTAGTGGAACTCCAGAAATATCAAGGATAGGATCGTGAGATTGAAGATGAACCCCAAAAGTAGGATGCACCCCTTCAGTATTACCTCCATGGGATAGAAGAATTTCCTTTTGTTCCAGATCTACGAGGCATGATCTAAAAGACAAATAATCATGGATTAGAAAAGATTTTTGGAATAAGACTCCAAGCTTGAAAATAGAATATCAAGAAAGTGAAACATTCCTAAATGCCTAAAAGAAACTCTACACTACACGAATTTGTGGACTTCTAATTATCCATGAACCTAGGGTCTAATATCAACATGATATGACTCGCCCTGGGGCTTTGTCATAATGAGAGTCCCAAGTTCGACCATGACCGCAGATGACCCCATTTGCCCAAACCAACCTCCAGCCACCTGCCCTGAGTTGGCTGAATTTTGAGCTTATAAAAATATAGTGTAGTAGCTCACAGAAAGCCTCTAGAGTAGATCATAACCATTGCCAAACCAAATAAGTACACCTATCCTAGACCAATAATTTGACTATCCCAAACAAAGGCCATAAATCAGGCCATAACCAAAGACATTCCAAAATATAATATAATTATTCCTAAAATGTAATATGATGGAACAGTGAGAAATTATGTCTAATAATGCCAGCCTCCCATCCTATTCCAATGCAAAGGCTGACACCTACACTAATGTCGATCATTCTAATCCACAGAAGTACCACAAAGCCTCTAACCAAAAGATTAATAAAATTTGGTTGAGACATGCCCCCAACCATAGACACAACCAATATCCAAAATAAAACCATAATGTCTAGGAATATCCATAAAATGAAATGAAGCCTTTCAAAAGGATGGAAGCTTACCACTTAAGTCTAAATGCTATCCTAGAATCAATCACTATATAGGAGGATTAGACTGCTCGATTCCTGCATAAGGTGGGTATAAAGCTGCCAGCAGATGGGGTTAGAGAGTGACTACTAGCATGATCTTAGGGTAAGTTTAAAATAATTTTATTTATAAAACCAAGTAAAATCATTCATACGCACACATCCAAACATAAATATGTATATAACTATGCTGGGGAAAAGGATTGTGTTTCGCATGACTTTAAAACCTTTACTTGGACTGTGTAGCTTTGCCGTCCTAAACTACCCATAGGCTAATGGGTTTCGGTTCCACTGTTGAAAGGGGCCTAGTGTGTGTAGTTTCACGATTAGCAAAGTATCCCATGGGATAACAACTACATCCCCAAAATAAAGTATGATGTTATCCACACGGTTACTAAGAACGACCTCATATTGGCAAATATGCGTTTCCAATTTTAGTCCTCTCGGGACATCCACCTTCCAAGACATTGCAATACATCCCTCTATTATTGCCCAATAAAAACTAATTTCAAAATAATCAAACCATTATCCATTTATTAACCAAGGCCATTGACATTGGTATGGTCATACCAAACCTCACTTGCAATATCATCCATAGCCAACTATTTATAGGTGTAAGGAGACTTTTAAGTTCGCTACCATTTGCTATGTTAAACTACTTAGGATACTTCTATGTTCCCCAAAAGCATAACCAATATGCCTTTATCCTTTCAAAATTTTATAAAATATGCATAATTCTTTTACCAAGTTTAAAATATGCAAGAGTTCTATTAAAAGAAGTCATTGCAATGAACACATCTTTATAAGCATTTTGTCAAACACATTAGAGGCATAATGTAACTGAAACCAATTCCAATTACCCTAAACCATTCCCATGCAATCTAATTATCCAAAATTTCTATTAATGCATATAAAAGCGTAATTAAAACCATAGGAAACCATAGCCAATTATTTAACATCAAAAAATCCCAAATCATATTTGAAACCCAAAACTATGTAATAGTAAAACCAAGAAAACATTTATATAAACCATGTGTTTAAGTAAAATTAACAATGAGTGAAGAGAACATGCCTTAGACCAAGATAATAATGAAAACAAATCACCAAGACAAGCCCCAAATCGATCCCTTAGTTGAGACCATAGGTCCCCTCGTCCAAAAGCTCTTGAGATAATAATGAAGCATTTAGGAAGAGTTTATAAGTGCTAATGAATAGAATAATGGGGTAGATAACCTTCCATATAGGTTAGAAGTCGTGTAAACCAATTAGGATAAGTGGGAAAATATCAAGAAGACCCCTCCTTAAGTTGCACAAAAATTCCATCGCAGGGTTATCACTGAACCACACAAGTCGTACCCTCAGATACGATTGGTATCCTCTACTCATATCCTGGCCTCAACATATGGATCAAATACTTTCCAGTATATAACTCATCCAACCAAGTCATAATCACAACATACGATCCATATCCATTACCCATATCCCTTGAAAAAAATATCAAGAGTATTGGGAAATGCCTACTATACGAGACCCTATGATGATTCATACCCTAGACTATAACTCATGGTGAGACACTCATAGTCAGATCTAACCTAAGAAACCAAGTCTATGATTAAGTTAAGGAACTAAATAATCTATAACCACCAACAAACTCATATCCCCAAATCTTACAGGTAGGCCTCATAAATTGATTAAGGTTAAATTACATAGTAATTATGTAAAAATTCAAGATATCAAATACATATACAAGGAAATAGTTTAACTTCCCTCAGTCTATAGTTCTTGTCATCATTTAATATAAGTGTTAACTTGTAACACCCAAAGTTTTTAAGTCGAGAACTGACCCATTAATTGAATATATGTAGACCAAAATCTAATGGTTCCTTATTGTACATAGGTGTTGAAGTATATTCCTTAGTGTGTTATGATCCCTATAGATGAATTGATGTCATGAGTAACTCCTAACTCATGCTACGTTGAAAGCTTTCTTACTGAAAACCCTCAAAATATACCTCTCATGTGTGAATATAAGAAATCGTTGCCAATATATAACCCAACTAGGTTGGGATGGAATCCCACATGGTATATGGTGTGAATTTGAATTGTATGCGAGTTAATCAACTGATACTTAGTAGTTTTCAGTAAATTGGGGGTTATGAAAATTTAGCAAATAATTGTTCATCACTTTAGTTTCAGTGTTTGTAATTAAGAGTGTATGGAAAACCAGAATTATGTTCCCTATGGGTTTTGGTACTTGAGAGCTGTTCATAGTGATTCAAGATTCATATGATAGGTAGGAACAACAAATTGTCTTAATCGAAGTTACGCCTTAATGTCTCCCGACCTACTTAAGAAATTAATTACCTAATCCTCTCGAACTTAGGGAATTTACATTCACTGACCAGACTTCACCTCAGGTTAATTAACCTTGTTGCAGCATCAATTAATAAATGGAAGGTTGGTAGTTTCCAAGTCCCTGTCAATAATTCACTTCCTACACTAGTTGATTTCTTATCTCAAGCAAATCAAAGTAGGTGCTATCTATCATTTGTAATCAATAGACTATAATTAAAACCTATGAATTATCACGGAGTCCTATTACCTTTAGAATCTTGAACACTTAGAAACTTACAAAGACCTAACCTATAGATCCCATAATTCGAATTAAAGGGATTTAGCCACTCATAATGTAATAATCGATACAAAAAATTGAATTCATAATTTGAAAGATGAACTTACAACAAGATGAATAGAAATGAGTGTTGCTCAAATTAGAAATCCCAAAATATTGATGATAATCTCTTCAAAGTTATTTGTTTTTGTTTAAGCCAAGAAACTAGAGAGAAAATAACAAAATATGTGTGTTACAAAATAGGTTCGGAATCCCCCCTAGAAAACCCTAAACTGTGCTTTAAATACTTCAGCCTAATTATAGAAACAAATTCATAGAGTTCATTGTTCTTCTCAGATTAGGTGACAAGATGTGTGATGCCTTATCAGGAGGCTGACGACTTATCACGAATATCGTCAGCTCCCCTTTAAATTTGACAATTTCTGCTTAAGGCTGATGGTGAATCCTGATGGATTATCAAAACTGTTGTGACATATCAAATAATATCATCACTTCTCTAACTTAGCTCCCATGTTTTGTCGAAGGCTGACGATGATTCTGGCAGCTTATCACATTTTTGATGGCCTATCACAAATGTCGTTAGCATTCTAACTAAATTTCAGTCTCTTTCTAAGGGTGATGACGAACCCGATAACCTATCAGAGTACTGATGACTTATCAGGAATATCATCAGTAACTCTTTTACTTCCATTATTGTTGGTTCTCTTTTCTCTTGACTTCCACTACATAATCAAATGTAAAACAATCAAAACCGACAAAAGTTGCTTAAGACTTTGCAATTATTCTAAGTTGAAAGCCTCAATTGTGTTAGTATGTACTCACACATCAACACCCTCAACTAAAAATAATTTCTTGTCCTCAAGTAACTAAAACACAACCAAGAGATTACAAAGTATATTCAGCAGTCAGCCATACATATTATCTCAAAATATCTTCACCATCTCCAAGGTCAATCAATTTACAAAAAACTATGCATGTTATTAAAGAGCGACAACATAATACACAGGAATCATGATATGGCATCAAATTAGCAACATTAACCATGTATATATAAGGCTTACACTATCCAAACAAGTTAGCAACTAGCAGCGTGACCAGTGTGACCTCACCACAAAGAAGTCCCTCTGCACTTATATCATACATCCCATATGTAACCATGGGGATAATCACAAGACACTCACTCTCAGAATGAAGTTCCAGTCAATGTATTGCGAATACCATAGACTTGCCCTTATTTTCATTACTAAGATCTTTAGACAGGTCATCTAAGATCACAATTGGTCTTCTCTTTGGCTTGTAATATAGGCTACGAACTGGTATGATACTCAATGATATTTAAAGTGAATAAGCCTCCTTGACACTACACTATATTTTGGGGTCTCACTCATTTACCTTTTTTTACTATTCTATTTTCTTGATCACACTTATTCAGGATGGGCGCGGTTCTTTTCTACAATCACTTCTTTTTTTTCACAACTTTTCTCTTAATGCTTTTTTACACCGCATCCATTTTTTTATTCTTTTCTGTTACTCTACCTTTCTTGATACTTATTTTACATCACACACCCCTATGCTAGCCACCCTCAACTTAGCCCATTTGCGTAAGTCAAGGTATACAGTGTCCAAGGAGGAACAGGGCCAAAATAGGTTCATTATGATATAAAAATAGGTCGGTGATAGGTATCATATAAAAGAAATAGGTTGTTCATGCTCAAAATAAGGATGAAAGGATATTATGCATACAGGGTAGCTCATTTAGGCTAAAGTGGGATAATAACAAAACGGCCTATGATCCTTTCCTAAATGCTATCCTTTAACCTAGGTAAGACTATCCCGACAAGTTCTGAATTCAACATACAAAGAGAACTAAGTAGAATCTCACACGCACATGGCACACAAGTATATCACAAGTTACTATTTATCCGGTTCATGCAATTGTTTAGTAATAGTTATCAAGTTACTAGAACTAATACTATACAAAGAGGCATAATGGTCACAATTACATGTAAATCACACAATTAAAGAATTAGACCACTTGAAAGGTGTTCACAAAATAACAAAACCATGTTAACTGCCTTAGGTACTTTTATTTCTCCTAGTCAACTACAAAATATTACAATAATAATTCACCCTACACCCTCATCTAAAAATCAAAGAAATAGTAAATCAAGGGTTAGGGTATACCTGGAGTAGAACAAGCATGGGGATCACGAGTTGCTGACCCTATTGCTACATATTCAGCTGCCTTTTCTCCATTGGGATTCCTTCTCCTCTCGTTCAGACATATCTGGTCTAGCAGTTATTGGAGGCCTACTAGTTACAGCACCTACAGCTCTCTCTTGTAGGGCCTCCTCCTATTTTTCATTGTCAGCTAGTGACTTGATCATTGCCTTCCTTATCTTTTTTTTCTCATCTTTCTTTCTTTCCCTATTCTCTGCTTTTCTTTCTTTATCACTATCAGGCCTTTCTCACTTACCCTTACCTTTCTTCTTACCCTTTTTCTTCTTTTTGTTATTGGTTCCCCCATGAGATCATGCATTAGGATTTTACCCTTAGACTCATCAACAGCTAGATCTGCCAGCACGATAAGTTGGTGTTATTGTAATACCCAAATATTCGCCTTCACCTTGTCCAGGGCTACCCTAAATTGTGCAAGGTCTGAGTCTGACATTTCTCTTACCAATGTATTAAAATGATTTTCTAATTTATCAATTCTATCGAGTAAGGGTCGAAAGGGATCCAGTGCTACCTTAATCCTCTTGCCTACATTAGAGGTAAATTAATTGATAAAAAATTATAGCTAAGCCTCGCAGTACTTGGATTGTTTTGACACTTTCTTAAAATTCTATGGTAGACACAACAGCTGAAGGATTTTTTTTATTTCTAGGCATTAAATCTTCTATTACTGAGGAGGTTGGTGCTGCAGCCTCAGAATCTTGCACCGCTATATTAGGTGTTGAGCTAGTACCTGTAATTGGTGGGTCTGTTTCAACCCCTGCTCCTGTGTTAAGTGTCAGTCTTGGCTGATTTTCATCACATAAAATAGGATTGTGGGTCTTCTTGGCAAGTATTTCTTCATCTAACCCCACAACCTCAGGTACATGGGCTGTCTTACATAACCTTGTAATTAGACAAGGTAAAGGTTATGCCGTATCGGACCTTGAAAATCAAATTTTCATCTTCCCGGCAATGATCTCCCAAAACTTCAACCCAAGTTTAGCCACAAGACTTATGACTAATAGTGCTCTATCGTCTCTAAGTATATTATTTCCCTCAGTGGGCAATAAATGGGTGCGCACTACACCCTACCAGAACTTTGCCTCTTGAGTCAGGAAAGCCTTAAAGATCCTCTCATTAGGGTTGGTCAGCCATTTAGGTTTTCCTTTAGCTATGAGGGTCGCTAACTAAGACCGTTGATTCTCACGATGCTTCAACTGAGCATAGAAATTAGGAGAAGTGGCCGGAGGAGTAAATCTGGGGCCATAAAGAAATCTGTTGATTATCGTTTCTGAGAGATCCATCATCACACCCCGTACTAGAAATCTATCCAACAAGAGCTGATCTGCTGATTTCTCCCCTTCTTTACACATGTTTTCTAATCAAGCCTGATAGTTTACATAAAAATCCCTAACTATTGTAGGGAAAAATAAGCTTTCGCCTTTCGCGGTCCATCCTAAGTCGTAGTCTTAGAATATCTGCTCCACTTCAGGATATCTGTTCAGCCTGATAGTGATGATCTTCTTTCTTCAAAGATTGACGTTTTAATGGGCCTTTGTTTTTTTTTGTGAAGCTCATCATAGAAGATTCTTTGTGCATTGGTAATTTACCACCTAGCACTGTCTCAAACCACAGGGCTCTTGCATTTAACCATAGTTCCCTGAATTGAAGATTCTTTATCATCTTGCTGCTCAACAGAAGGGGACTCAGATGATAGTCCCTTAGATTCATGTTGCTTAGACTCATGTTCCTCAAAATTAGGATAATCTAAATCATGCTCTTTAGATTCAGCATGTTCAGACTGTTGTTGTTCAGAGGTTGGTTGATCAGAAGCTGTATGTTCAGATATTATTATCTCAGTATCATTCTCTTCACTCTTCTCCACCTTAACTAGTTCAGTTGGTGAATCCTTTTTTGGGCTTTTCTTTATCTTTTGTTTCCTGAGCAGTGGCTTCTCCTCCTCATAATCGAAGCCCTCATTGAAGAGTCTATGAGATACACTTCCTTGGTCTATTTCTTTGTAGATTTTGGGTTCTTTCCTTAAGGTTCCATTATAATACCTGTAGCAAAAGGAAAACCATTAGTCGACACTCCAAAGTATATACAAAAACATATCAGTCGTTGAAGTTCCACACCCCTTGAAAGGGTTTATTAATTCTTTAGGTCAAAGGTATGACAACATATTTGATAAGCCATCACAGTTGTGATAGCTTATCATGATGTCATCAGCTCTAAACAGAATACATAAAAAATTTTCAACTTCTAACGACGTGTCTGATAAGCCTTCTCAAATGTGATAACTTATCATCCATGTCATCAGCTCAGGACACAACCCCAACTCGACTTTAACTTGATTTTTAATCCAGTTTATTCTTAAAATCCCATGGATTTGCATTTTTGAGCTGAGCTTTAAGTACCAAGCTTACATAACAAACCCTAGTTCCCGATTTTCACACATTGGCAACCTAAACTTGACTCAATCTTCTTGTGATCCTTTGTTCACATCAGTTTATTACTTACCAACTGAAGAGAAGAGTTAGTTTTTGAGCATACATGATAAGTGCCTTCAACATGGTTACACAATTTAGAGAAAGTAGATGAAAGAAAAACTCTTGACTTTGATTTCAACCCACACTTACAAGGAAGGAAGTTTTCTTTTGTTTTACTTGGAAATACTTTTGAAAGGGAAGAAACTAACAAAATATGGAAGGAAATAAAACTTAAAGAAAAGAAAGGAAATACATGGGAAGGTGGAAAGAAAAAGTTGTGGGCCGGGTCGGATATTTTTAATTTGGCCCAAAATTTCATCTACTATTTTAGGCTTTCTGACGAGAAAGGATGAAGGCTTATCACACTTGTGATAGCCTATCATGAATATCATCAGCCTTAATAGAACATCCTTCAGGTTTGATTTCTCTGACGACCAATCTTATGGCTTATCATAACTATAATAGCCCACCATATATATCATCAGGAGTACATAGCTAGATACATCGATTCCACCTTCTTTGAACTAGAACCTAACTACAAAAATAAATACTTTGTTGTTGGGTTGTCTCCTAATAGTGCTTGATTTCATGTCGTGGCACAACATGGATATCTTGACTATTCAGACTTCTTCTAGACAACCTGCTGATAACTCTTTACCATCTTTATAGAATACATCCATGATTGAGCAAACTCTCATCTCCTTTTGTTATGTCATGGATGAGTGTTTTTTGAATCTTGCTTCTTTGTCATTGAGCCTGAACTTCAGCTCATTCAGTTCCATGTCCACTATTACTCTCCTGGTTGCAAGGAATGGTCTACCCAAGATGATGGACACTTCAAAGTCCACCTCACAGTCCAGGACTACAAAATTAGTAGGCAGTATAAAGTTGGAAACCTTTACCAATACATCATGTAATACGCCCAATGGATACTTTAACGACCTATCCGCTATCACCAACCACATGTTTGTCACAATAGGATCCCCCAAACCTAGCTTCATGTACACAGCAAGTGGCATTATATTTATATTAGCTCCAAAATTTCATAGAGCTTTTGTAAAATTCAGGGACCTAATAGTGCATGGGACGGTAAATGCTCTCAATTCTACCTTTTTCTGCACTAAAAACCTTGTGGAGATAGCAACACTATGATGTATATTTTCCTCTGGATCATGGTTAACCTTCCATTTCTTCGTCACAAGGTCCTTCATGAAATTAGCATGCCTTGGCATTTGCCCGAGTGCCTCCACCAAAGGCACATTCATTATCAATTGTTTGAGTATTGCCATGAATTTGCTAAATTCTGCATCATCAGTTTTTTTCTTCAATTATTGAGGACAGAGAGGTGGTGGCCTTGCGAGAGTTTTCACCACTACCTCTTTCTCCTTCTCTTTCCTTTTTTTAGGAGCATAATTAGAACCATCCAAATTCTCAGACTCCACTGGACCACCTTCTTCTTGTTTATTATCAACCATATTTTTGCCCATTGAAAGGCCATGTAATATCTTACCACTTCTAGTGGTAATCACCAAACATGATCCATCATTCCACGGATTTTAGACTATATCACTAGGTAATGTTCCACCTTTCCTCTAATTCAGCACTGTGGAGAGTTGGCTCATTTGTTGTTCTAGCTACTTGATCAAAGCGGAGTGCAAGTTTACCAACTAACTAATAGATGATAGATCGGTCTCCCTGGTAGTCACTCCTGAGTTGGTATCCTCAACTCCTTTTATCAATTTAGCCATCATCTCTTCTACAGACATCTTTTCAGATGTTATTGTAGCAGCCTCATGATTTCCAAGAGGGACATATAGCCTGCTCCTATCATTATCGCTCCTCCAATTTCCCTGCTCCGTATCTTTCTAACCAGGTTTATCATAACAACTCTGACCTTGATTCCATTGGATATTGCCTCAAAAATCCCCCTAATTAATTAACATAGTTCGCCTTTTCTTCTAGATCAGCATCAAATCTATCTAGAGATCGCATTACTTTTACCTTCCCAATCTTACTTGATAGCAAGTGCTTTTCTAGCAAGTCCATCAGCATTTTTAGGTGACCCATATCTTGGTCATACTCCTCATCTTTTATATGTTGTTCCACAGTCATACCCACAGAAATAGTGGGGCTTGCTACCATAGAGTTTCTGGTATACCATGCCCAACTCTATTTGGTCATTCTCTCTAGTATTTCTGATGCTTCTACGAATGTAAGATTAACAAATAAACCACCAACAAAATTATCTATAATTGGTTTTGTCACAGAGTTACGAGCCCTGTACAAAGTCTCTATCAAGTGTATGTACATCATATTGTGGTTCAGATACTGTGTAAACTTTTTTTTTGAATCTCTTCCACGTTTCATGCAAAGCTTCAGTCGGGAGCTATCTGAAGTTACTGATCTCATCCCTTAACTTGACACTCCTAGAGGATGGAAAGAACAATTCTAGGAACGCATCTTTTAACTATCTCTAGTTGCTTATTAAATCGGGCGTCAGCTCATTTAACCATATTGTTACCTCCCCAAACAAAGACAATGGGAAAATCTCAAGAGGATTGCATTCTGACCCACTCTTGGGTTATCAAAGTATTTGCAAATAGTGACAAATTTCACTAAGTACATATTCGGATCATCACCAGGCAACCACCAAATAACCCGTTTAGATTAAAGAGGTGAATTATAATACTCGTAATGCTGAACTTTGTCCTAGCTGGCAATGATGGAGGAATAATTGCACGCGTAGCACCTGCTCCATCTATTCCATTATCATCATCATTGAAATTATACTAGATAGGATGGCAATCCAGCCTTCCTCTAAATAGATGGTTCCTATTGGCATTACGTTGTACTGGTTCAGCAATTTATTCTACACGCCTTGGTTTACCAGGGTTTAGCAACTCCTCGTTTCCCAAATCTTCATCCTCAGGATTTGGATTCCGTACTTGGTGACCGACATTCAGCATATTCATCTGAGCTCTAGCTATGGCTGTTAACCTGTCAGCCTCGTGCTGGTTTGCTATTTTTCTGATTAGTTGCAGTTTATGATTAAATGGTAATAACGGTCTTTCAAAACTTCTGGTTCTTGGCATACACCACAAAATTCTGATAGAAAACAAAAACAACAAATAAACCATAAACTAGGAAACCTTACTAACAGTTAATTGGCACACATAAACTGTAATTTACAATAGTAATTCCCTGACAATGGCACCATTTTGATAATACTCAAACTATACCTCTTATGTGAGAATGTAAGCGATCATTTTAGTTATATAACTTAACTAGGTTTGGGTCGAATCCCATAGGGAATATGGTGTGAATCTGAGTTTATACGAGTTAATCAACTGATAGTTAGTAGATTTCAATAAATTGGGGGTTATGAGAATTTATCAAATAATTGTTAGTCACTTTAGTTTTAGTGTTTGTAATCAAGAGTTTGTGGAAAACCAGAATTATGTTCACTATAGGTTTTGGTACTTGACTGCTGCTAATAGTGATTCAAGATTCTCACAATAGGTAAGAACAACAAATTGTCTTTATCGAAGTTATGCCTAAATATCTATCAACCTACTTAAGCATTTAATTACCTAATTTTTTCAAACTTAGGGAATTTACATTCACTGACCAGACTTAAGCTATAGTTAATTAACCTTGTTACAACGTCAATTATTAAACGAAAGGTTAGTCGCTTCCAAGTCCTTGTCAATAATTCACTTCCTACTATAGTTGATTTTTTATCTCAAGCAAATCAAATTTCTTATCTCAAGCAAATCAAAGAAGGTGCTATCTATTGTTTGCAAATAATAGACAATTATTAAAACCTCAAAATTATCAAGGAGTCATATTACCTTAACAATCTTGAACAATTAGCAACTTACCAAGACCTAACCCATATATCCCATAATTTGGGTTAACGTTATTTAGCCACACATAATGTAATAATCGATACAACTAGTTGAATTCATAATTTGAAAGATGAAACTACAAGAAGATGAATAGCAACGAGTGTTTCTCAAATTATATCAAAGTAGAAATCCTAAAATATTAATGATAATCTCTTCAAAGTTAATTGTTTTTGTTTAAGGCAAGAAAGTAGAGAGAAAATAATAAAATGCATGTGTTACAAAATAGGTTCGGAATCCCCCCAGAAAACCCTAAATTGTGCTTTAAATACCTCAGCCTAAATATGTAAATAAAATCACAGAGTTCAATTTTCTTCTCGGATTAGGTGAGGACATACGTGATGCCTTATCAGGAAGCTGACGACTTATCACGAATGTCGTCAGCTCCTCTTTAATTTTGACAATTTCTGCTTAAGGATAATGGTGAATCCTGATGTCTTATCAAAACTATGATGACATATCAGAAAATGTCGTCACTTCTCTACCTCAGCTCCTATGTTCTATCTAAGGCTGACGACGACTCTGACTGTTTATCACACTTCTGACGACCTATCAAAAATGTCGTTAGGAATTCCAACTAAAGTCCAATCTCTATCTAAGGCTAACGATGATGCTAATAACCTATGAGAGTGTTGACGACTTATCAGGAATGTCCTCAGCCACTCTGTTACTTCCATCATTGTTGGTTCTCTTGCCTATTGACTTCCACTGCAAAATCAAATATAAAACCATCAAAAATGAAAAAATTTGCTTAAGACTTTTCTACTCATAGTTAAAAGACTCAAATGTGTTAGCATCTTCTCACACATCACTTACCAATGGAATTCCTGTATAAAATCTATATATAATAAACTTCAAATAAGTATCACTCCTTTATTATAAATGGTTTTTGAGATCAATACCAACAAATGAAAACTCTTTGAGTCTTATTTAAATTTATTCAAGTATTTATATGGTATAAAATAGCATACTTTTTGTACATCTTACTCCGTTGGTTTATGAACGATATTGGATTTATGGACGGTTAGCATATTGAGTCGATTTTTGGCTCACATGGTTGGTAAATTGGTTGTATTTGGAAATTTTCATCATGGTTGCTTATGAGCATTACATACTCACATCATATATATTAATCAAACATTGGTACCACTACGGAATTATTGTCTTTCTCAAATAAAAAACGTGAAATCTTTAAAAAAACTTCTAATAATGTGTGTGTTTGAGAGGATTTATGGATATTGGATTGGCATTGTATCTTTTATTGTATATGGTTTGACTAACCCTCCATGGGTCCTACCTTGGGATCATAACTCGAAAGGTGTATAAGGAGGTGCGAAAAGCTTTTACATCACATCATCATTATTATCTTTATTGCATTTCATACAATGTGTACATTTTGTATTATATTTTTATTCTTGATATAATATCTATCTGTTAGTGCTCTTTCTTGTAGTTGTATTTTTGTATATGTGTCTATTGTATAACTTTTCGTAGGGAAAATGTGGGCTATCATTTTGTACATTTTCTAATTTTAGGTGACATGACAACAATGTCTATTTTATAAACTTTATTTTTTACTGTGATCAGCCGGCCTATGAAACCTACCGAGTACAAGTGGACCATACTTATCACTACTATACCCCTTCGATATTAATCTAGGTAAGAGTGTGCCACAAGGTGCAGATTCAGGTGGTGATTGGAGTATTTTTGAGTTAGCTTTTGGTCTATGTTTTCGGAGTTGATCTCTACCTCTTATTAACTAGTTCATGTCTTTGTTGGTATTCAAAGATAGATTGTGTTCCTTCTGGACTATTAGTTTGTATATTTTTATTTAGAGATATACTTAGCTAGTTCTTATATTGTGACACCTTATTTTTGGAGAGGCATGGTATCTTTGTTATTTATTTTTGTCTACTATTTTTTTATATGTGTTGTTTAGCTTCATTCTAGAAGATATATCTTGGTTTTAGTTTTGTTTTATCCTTTTATATCAATTTGGGTAATAGACTTACTTATCAAGTCTTATTAAGACAAATGCTAGAACGACTCTTGGTTCGTGGATCATGACAGAAGGGTTTGGAGATCAATACCAACCAAGTGAAAGTCTTTAATTCTTCATTACAAAGTATCTAATTTCTCCGTAAGCTAATCCCAGAGTAGGAAATTAAAACCAATTTAGTAGATAAAGTTTGTGCGTTTTCTAGTGGCATAAGAAAAAGAAACAAAAAGAATAGGGGTTCATCAAATCTCTATTCCATGGAGCCTATGCTTTGTAATAGCCACCGTGCCATGAAACTAAAGCTCTGTGATGGTTCTATGTCAACCAACATCACTTTTCCTCTATCTTTGCAAGGGTTAATGGGTATTTTAACCCCCAAACAATATTACAACTTAATATGACCCTATTTTTCTTAACATATAGATTAAATCATTATTCGTTCTCCTCCCAACTCTCAATAATGTAAAATAGGGGTTTATAAAAAAAATTCAACTCCAAGGCTTTAATCTCGAGCTCTCCTTTATGAAATCGATAAGTTCAAGTATGTGGGTCTTCAACAAGGATAATCCTTATGTCCTTGTTTTGAAACTCACATTTTAAATTCCATAATATGTATTCTTGTGTTAAGGGTTAACCCCAAGCTTCTAATTCAAATTTCTATGTTCTTTTTATGTGTTTTCTTACGTATTTGATAATATTCATAAACTCCCACGGTTTTATTGCATTTTTGTTTATATGTTATCAAAAGGTTATTTAAGATCTAATGAATGTTCGTGAAATCCCTATAAATTGGCATTGAACCTTTGGAATTTGCATAAATTACATCTCCTTAGTATGATTTTAGGATTTCAAGCATAAATTGAAAATAAGTTCTTTCCTTTTATATGATTTAGCCTAAATTTAATGCAAGTGCATGCCATGATTATGAATTTACAGCTATTTTCATGTTCGTAATATGACTTAGCATAATTTATCTTAGGCTAAAGTCATCAACGTGCCCTTAAACTAATTTTGAGATTTCACTTTTACTCGTCAATATACATATGTAGCCATTGAACCCTTCATTCTTACCAAATTTATAGTTATTTCACACAAAATGAAAATCTATTGAAAATTTTAAGTGTAACTCACCTGCCATATACACTAATGAAGTAATGCCATGTGGTAATTGAATTCAAATATTTTAAAAAAAAAAACTAAGATTATTTAAATAATGAAAATAAAAAGAAAATGAGTTTTTTAAAACTAACCCACACTCCCCCAACCCTCTTTTTCTCCATTGAACCTGACTTTGTTTTCACTAGCGCCAAAAATTTTCTAGCAAAAAATGGGCCTTTGTTGGAAAAATGGGTCATTATTCCCAAAAAATAGGACTTTGTCAGAAATTTTTAAGAAATTATATTTGCACTTTCCTATAAAGAAATGCAAGGAATTTAAACAAGAAACCAAAAAGATGATTTAGAAAAAGAATTGAATAGAAAATGAAAAAGAGGGGGAGAGAGAGTGATGATTTGGTTGGAGAAGATGATAGCTTAATGTATGTTCTTTCTTTAAAAAAAATATGCTGATCATTTTTTAAAATAATTTTAGATGTAAAATTTAAAAAAAAAACACTTTTTAAATTCGGTGCACGCGCCTTGAGAGTGTGAAACTTTTTTCACCATGTGAGCATTTTGTGTCTAATAAAATGACTTTTCAATAGTGAAAGTGTTCAATAGGTACAAGTCTGAGTTGAGAGGTCTAAGTGAAATCTCAAAACAAGTTTAAGAACTTATTAATGACTTAGGCCTTAACATATTTAGCATAAACAAGCATGAATTTCAAGCATTTATATGATGTAATCGTACTTAACATTAAATTTACATACTTTTGTATAAGTTACAATACTTGATGGTTTTAGTAAAAAAGTTACCATAAACTGTCCATATTTCTTGCATGGTTTTGTTGGTTAAGAGAATCTTACTCAGAAAGACAAGATATTAGGTAAGTGTAAATGGCTAACTAAACTACGATTTTAATATTTTAGTGATGCAAGCCAAAATCCCTCAAGGCCATTCACTCGGAGCCAATCTAAAGAACTTCAAGAATTGTAAGCTATGTTCGCCAGAAGAGAGGTTTTGGAGCTCTTTTTGATGCCTATAAAGGTATTCCATTTGTTGAGAATCGATTTGGGAGGACATAATGGTTAGGAAAAGAGTTTTCTTCACGGGTTTGGCATCACTAGAAGTGCAACGGACCATCACCAAGGCGACTGGCCATCACTGTGGCCATTCTAGGAAGCCCAAAGTAGTTGGCCACTGGTTCAAGTTGATGTCTAAGTTGACTGATCGCCAGCCTATTGAATAGCCACTACACTGGCCATTACTAGGAGTCAACATTCCCAGTTCGTAGCTTTTGTTTCTTTTAATGCATAGGTCACTTTTGGACTTAGACTATAAACAGAAACTTCTAGGTTATTTTCACTAGTTTTTATTGAATATTGAATAAATATTGAACTTGAGAGTGTGGTTGGTGAAATATGTATTGAATTCTTGTTTAGAAATGGTGGTTTTGAGGGCGTTGAATCACTCTTGGTCTACGTAGAGATTCAGTATTTAATTCTATTAGATTAAGGGTATTTGGGTTTGAAACACTGACTTGTTTTTAATTTCTTTATAGTTTCTTGTGTCAATCTTCTATATTTCATCTTGAATCAATTATCCTTGGTTTCTATAGTTTATTTCTTTTTTTCATATCTTGGATTGAATTATTTGCTATCAAAGCCGAGCTTAGGATTGCTACTATGATTCTAGTCTGGTTTGTTATCTAGAAAAATCACAAAAAAGTCCTATCCATGTTTTGGGTTGTGTTGAAATTTGAGTTTTTTGTTTTTTTCTGTTTTTGTATTTCTAGTACTAAAATAGTGTTCTCTAGTACTATATGAGTCCTTATCTAAAATTTGAGCTTAATCCAACAAGTTTTGAATGACCCACCATTGTTGAAGCTTAGGTTTGAAGAAAAATTCAAGTGAGTTTGCAAATCTAAAAGTATTGGGTGAGTATGGAGCTATAAAAATATTGGGGTTTGTTTGACAGCTTGGAGTTTGAATTTTTTTGAATTCTGAGTTCGTTCTATCGAGGGTCAAAATTTTCAATGTTCGCCATGACTTGGTGAATAAGAAACCATAAAAGAAAGAGTTTTATCCAAAAGAACTAAAGAAAAATGTGTTGTAATTGTTATTCCCAAAGAATATTCCCCAAAGTATAAGGGCCCCATGAAAATACTCACTGGAGTTGGATGAAAACCTTAGTGACCATATGTCATAACCCTGACAGCCAGTCACCTTGCCCGAAAAAGAAATGAGTATGTGATTAGTACTTTGAATATACTGGTATGCTAGAGGAGGTTAGTTTTTTATGCATGGGTTATGTGCATGAGTAATAGCTGACTGAATGAGTAGCATGAGGTAACTAAATAGTTGATATAAATGCTTGAATGTTGTAAAATTTGAGAGTACATGACCAAGAATATAACATGATTCAAAAATAGTCTATAAATGGAAATACTGAAATCTTGTAACTAAATATTAATAATCTATATGCTACGGACAAACAAAACATAACTGAAATTCTATACTGAATACTAAAATTAAAACTATGGGAGGTATCATCTAACTGACATGCCCCAAAGCTAAGCTAATCAGGGTCTAACCAATGACCCTAGTCGGAAAGGTTATAGTATCATGCCATGGGTACTATCAGTGGTTGTGTCACCCTAAACTAGAAGGAAGACACATTGTCAAATCTAAACTTATAGAAAGACTCATGAGATATATGTCAGCCTTAAACTAGTAGGAAGACATCTCAAACCTATGCTGGCTACGTAGTTCTATAACTCAGGAATTGCTACTAAGGGTCAAACCCTATGCTAATAGAAATGCCCCCATCCCTGAGTTTGCTTGGTGCTAAATATCATACCCAACTAAATTGACGTTCATTACAAGAATGAACTAAGTTTAACTAAGAAGGGGTTTGACTCAGATCACTGAACTAATCTAAGTTTGAGTAACATGATAACTAACTGAACTAATAATTCTCATACATGTCTGAAATAATTCTCAAAATACTAAGACTAAGTAAACAACTAAATTTTGGGTATTCATAACTCCTAGGACTCAATAGCAATAACAATAGGAATACATGAATACTCTAAAACGATGATAGGAACCATTTTGCAAAAAATCATCTCTTAGTCATTTCGTCAAACACATGAGGGTCATGAATTTAAAGCGTAGGATTTGTTTAAAACATATAATTAATCACATGGCTAAAATACTAAACCATAAATTTTGGATTAAACATGAAAACATCATCATTCTAACTTTTAAAGTTTAACTTCAAGAACAATTACTTTTAATCGCCATGTAAAATCGAGATTCATAAGGATTCACAGAGATATTTTATTGTAAACATGTAAATTAATGATTTTAAATATCAAAAACTAATTCTTGGAGTCTATGGGTGAAAAGGGCTCAAGTATAAACATCAAACATATCTTAAAGCTTTAATCTTGAAAGAGAGTTAACTTTTCTTAAACATTCTTGGATTGGGAAACACAACTTCTTAGTTTTTTTGAAGAAGGGTTTTAAAATTAATCTTGTGAGATGATCTAGAGAAGAAACCCTTATCTTGTTCTTGGGAATAAAGAGGGTTAAGGACTTTTAAAACTGATTAATAATGGCTAAGTACGTGTATGAGGTGATTTATGTCATGTAGGAGGTACGGTTTGAGGTAATAAAAAGACCAATTTATCCCTCCAAAGATAAATAAGAGTTGCTGAAATTTTTAGTTGATGACTTGAGTTGATAACTTATCAACTAGTTGATGGCTTATCAACTCAAGTCGTCACTTTTGTAGATGAGATGGTTATAGATGATGATTTGGTAAACAAGTCATCACTTAGTTGAGGAATTATCACCTCAAGTTCACTTTTAAGATGAAGTTTATAACTTTCTAGTTTAGGCTGACGAATTGGCTGATAAGTCATCAGTTATTTGATAGATTGTCATCTCAAGTCGTCACTTTGTTGATCGACGGATATGCTGAGGTAATATGAGTATAACTTTCCACTTTAATATCGATTAAGGTGAAACCAAATGCGTTGGAAAGAAGACTCAAAGATCTTTTATTTTATTAAAAGTAGACACCTGAATTGGTATATACTGGGAGATACTCTCATTTAAATTTGACCCTAGCTGGAGCATTTTTCTAAACTCTATTGATAGAAAAGTCCTCAACTCATCTTTAAGTTAGGAGGGTATTATGACCTCGATCATTATACAAAGATATTGCCACATTATATATTTGCTAATCACACATGTATATACATAGAATAATTAGGTTCAAGATATTGCCACATTCAAGATTTCTCATCTAATATCATCAATTAAGGTATGTGGGGTTATGAACAAGGATAACCCTTTCATCCTTGAGCCCAAAACTATCTTTTTAAGTTAAATTCACATGATTTACAATTAGGGCTCATACCCAATTTTTTTTATTATTTGAATATTATGAGATTTCAAGTGATTGATTGTTGAATCGGATGACTATTTTAATATAATTATGTGTATAATGCAATATTCCAGGTTTTTCCAATTGAGTTTAAGCATGATATTGAGATTCTTGATTTTTTTTTATTTTGATATTGTTGAAGTATTTTTATGAAGAATATTGAGCATGGTGTTTTACTATGATTTTACATGAGTTTGAAGCATGGGTCATTAAGCCCTAATGAGTATTGTTATTTCAAGATTAATTATGCTATGAGCACTTTATGACTAGATTCTTTTTAGATTATTGATAGAGATTTGACCTTTTGGTCTCAAGAATAGATATGAAATCCACTTTATAGATTCATATTACAGTTTTAGCTTTACAAATATACAGTGGGTTTTCATTGTAAACCACAAACTATTTTAAAAGTGGATTTCCATTAGAACACGCATACAAATTTAATGGGAGTAGTATTTAGCACCGAGATGGGTACGTTACTATGGTTTCATACCCCAGAACTACGTGCCAACATAGGATATAGATAGTTTCCACTTCTACATGGGTAATAGATATATGATTACTTAGATACGTTATACTCCCTGGCAAAAGAATGACTCCTTTCCCATATGTAAGGATTCCACCTTAGGGGGAAAAGAACGTTGGACTCCATGAATGCTCATATGGTTTATGTCAGTTAGACAAACCTCCCATGCAGAATAAGTTTTCATATTTCTAAACCCCTAAGATAAAGTATTTTCTCTAAAGATTAAAATACAACTTTTAGAAAAGAACATATCTTAGAAACAAAGTGTAAACGCTCACAAACTTACGCAGTTATTATTTTACTTAAGATTTTACTTACAGAATTATAGCTCTTAGTTTTCAGACATAAAAAGGTGAGCCCTTTATCACCTAGACTATATGATTTAAGAATATAACAAAAATACAGATTTTAGAACTAAGTGTTATGACTCATAAGATTTATACTATATGCTTTACTATTCATGATTTATGATCTTCAGCTTTCAGATTACTCAAGCCTATGTGAGTCATTTACACTTAGCATGCATTATTTAAAAATCTATGAATATATATAGTTATTGTTTTACTTATGCATTCACCCCCATATGCTCAATACATTCCAAAAGTACTTATCCACATATATGTCTATGTGCTACTTTGTCTCATAATGTTGGTTTAAGTTGTACTACGCATACCATATTCAAATAGTTTGCAGCTTATCGTCAGCATGTGATGATCCTTTTGATTCAAGGGCTTGAGTCAGTTATACAGTTTAAGACATTATTTTATTTTTATTTATTCAGTTGTATTGATTTGGGATAGTTAGGGGTCATGTCCTAGCTACGTATAGTCAATACTAATAGAGGCTTCATAGACAGTCAGTTGATTTGAAATATTTTATTCTAATTTTGTTTTGTAAAAGTAGAGTTGTAAACATTTTAATTCAATTTTGTATTAATTAGATACAGAAAAGAGTCATCTTTTACTTATTTTGTTCAGATTTATGTATTTTATTTAGTTACTTATGAGTTATGCCAGTAGAAGGGTTAGCTTGGGATCACTTGTAGTACTAAACACTGTGTGATGTCTCAGGACCATTTTTGGGGCATTACAAACTTGGTATCCGAGCACAAGGTTCAAGTTTCCTAGGGTGTCTGCGAAGCCATGCCTAGTAGAGTTTTGCAAAATGGTATGAAGATGTTTGCACTTTTCTTCGAGCGGCTACAGGGTATTTAAAAAAAATTTCCCCTATTTTCATAGTCTAGATCGTGTTGTAAAGTTGATCCTTCAAAAACTCCTGTCTAATCGTGTGTTACCCTAAAATTCTTCATCTATGACTTATTCTTGAGATAACATAATTAGAAAGTTCCAGTTCCTCCCTAGATAATGCTCCTATATTTACTAACAAAAATTTTAGAAGTCACATAAAGGGCTTGAGAGGAGCCTCTAGTATGTCATAAGTCCCTCAAGTTGAAAGTTATGTCCTCATCCTTATGAGTTGCTTAGTTGAGATAAAATAAGATATGTATTAAGATTACCCATTGACCATTTTTAATACAGATAATAATCATGAGAGAAAATACTATGAACCTAGATTGTTAAATATAGTGTGCATTTGAGGGATATTAAAAACATCAGTGTTATGATTTATGAATGGTATAACCTTATTATAGTTGGAAGTATGGGTATATAAGAGTCATGATAAGAAAGTTGGAATGACGATTGATAGAAAGTATAGGGGTAAGCTTATTCATGTTATCGAGTTGTGTTAATGTAATATGTTCTTGTGTGTTAGTTTTGTGGAGGATAGAGAGGGAGTTATTAGTTAAGGTGAATTATTGTTTTCTTGAAGTACAAAAGAAGTTATTGATTGTATTTATTGTGATTCAAAAGTATAGGATATTAATGAAGTGTTTTGTGGTTTAATATCATTAACTTAGGCTTCCCTTGAGGTTGCAAAAAGGAGCTTAGGTGAAACTTATAGAGCTATGTTAGTAATTTAGATGTATAAAAGGGTAAATAGTAATGATATATAGATGGAGGATATGTTAATAGATAATGATAAGATAAGCCATATGATTATGATCGGTTATTGTTGCACTAGACATTAAGTTTGAAAAGTTGATGGTCATCAAGGTGGATGTAATAATTTCTTGGTTAGTGATGCTAGTTATATGGAAGTGATCCAGTAGTCTTGAACAGTATGCGCAAGAGTTTGAGTCCATTTTAATTCATAATTAAGTATGATGTTGTATTTATGATAAAGAAATATGACCTAGGTGATATGGGGTTGCATTATTTCTAAGGTTATTATGTGTTTTGTGTGGTTAGTATTATTGTTGAGTTTCTAAGAAGAAGGATAATAGTTATATAGTATATGATATTCTTAATATCTAAGTTAAGGAGTTATGGTTATATGATGTTGAGCCTTTTGGTATGATCTCGATTCTCATGGTTTAGAGAAAAATATAAGTTTGTAGATGTGATATTATGTAGTATTAGTAGAGTGTGAAGGAAGTGGTATGGCTTATTAAAGGTTGATGATATCTGTGTTAAGTGTTAGAATCTAAGTTTGAATCCTTGAAGATTGAGCAAATATAAGGGTTTAAGCTCTAGATGGTGTAAACTACGGATATGGTGGTACTTATGAAGATTCTAAGTTAGTAAGTGTTCAAGATATTATATGATGACTAGTGGGTCTATAGAAAGATAGAGTTGTATCTCGGAAGAAAGTATTGGAAGTGGGTATTTACACACTCAGGTGTAGTCTTTCAGAGTAAGTTTATTATTTTTATGTATTGTTCCATACTCTAGAGTGCAGTGAGAGTAGTTCAATTTAAGGTATAGAAAAGGGTTCCACAGACTTAGAGCGATGGCGTAATGCTAAGGGGGAGATGATAGAATGGGTAACAAAGTCATACTTCCAGATTCTAGAAGTGATGATAAATACTTGTGTAGACAGAAGAAAGTAAATGTGTTATGTTTTGGAAGATTGTTGTATGCTTTTTTGATGTAGGTCTATAAACAAAGGAATATTGAGGTAAAGCTTTTTGTGTATGACTTGGTTAGTTGGGAATATTTTATGTATGTCTTCCTTAGAATTGAATAGTGCATGGAAGTTATTATTTATAGAGGTATTAAAGAATATGAGAAAGATGCTCTTATGGGTATTTGTTCAAAAGTGCATATGTTGTTATGAAGATATGCTTGAACGTCATGTTGGTATATAAAGGGTTAAGTGTGTTGTACATTAATGAATTTCTAGTAAGAGGTTGAATTTAGTTGTCAAAGCGATAAGAAAAATCTTCCTAGAGTGAGTAGTTATGACCATGCTTGGGGTATTAAATCCATGGTTCAGACTAGTGTTACGGTGTTATGTGTAGTAACTTGTGATTTTGAGTTAAACTTGACCGTGATAAGAGGATTTAGTTTAGATTAGAATGTAGTAGACAAATTTGCCCATGCCTCGTAAGGATTATAAGTTGAATCAAGTAATTATGGTATTTAAGGGGATAGTATAGTTAAGGGAGTATTTGAGAAAGTGTTGCTAAGCTTTAAAGTAAGAAATTGCATTACTTAAGTCCTAGTACTTCTATCCCGATTTATGATTTATAGATCTATGTTCCATGTTATAGATTTGGGGCAATGTTGTAATTTCTTATTCAAAGGTCTTGTTCAGATCATGCCCAGAGTCCTTTACTCCCTAATATCATTAGAACCTCCTAAAAGAGTGTTGAAAAAAAACCCTATTTGTGTGTGAGCATTTAGTATGATTCATTCTGTATAGCCAGCAATCCAATTTGACAGTCAAGCAGCCAATTTCAATAGGTTTTCCATCTTCTGATTTAGTCTATTCTCACTACCTGAAAGTTCGTAAGTATGGCCATTTCAAGAGGTAGTTTGTTCTCATCTAGGTAAATTTCAAAATTCAGCTCAATACATGCATCATGCATCAGTTTTAGATTAAGATATTAAGTCATGATTAAGTTCGTAAATATCATGTGTATCATCTCAGTCTTTTCCTAAGATTTTAACTAAATCAGTATCATTCGGGGATGAACGATCCCAAGGGGAGATGTAATACCCTGAGTTTTCATGTCATAAACCTCTTATCTTTTTTCTCAAGAAATCAGATCCATCCTAAAGGAATGGTTACTCATAAGTTGACTCTCTCCTTCCTATCTCAGCCATATAGGTATTTTTATGAGAATTCATGCACTCACAGCTCAGTTTTGTAGCTCATTATGTTTAAGATTCAGTTATTCAGTTTATTTCAGTTGTGCATGATAGCTTATAGCCTCAGATTCCTCAGTATTTGCAGCTTAATTAGCCACATTTGAGGACGAATGTTCCAAAGGGGGAGATATTGTAATAACCCGTACTTTTTCTAGCTTAATTTCGCTCCTAGAATGTCGATGGTTAGCTTCAAAAATGACTAACATTTATTTTATACAAAATTTTCCAGATTTAGACCTTCCATTCTTCGAGAAATTGTATAAGCTTTCCATCGATACCAAATTCGCCCAAATTCGATACTCGGTTGAGAAGTTAGGTCATTTTTAGTATTGATAGTGTGCCATCTGGGCAGTCACCGCATCGCCGTGAAGGATGATTTCCCATTGGTTATTTTTCAATGGACCAATGCTATAATCTCTAGTAGTGGAGAGGTCTATATTCCCAATTGTCAATTTCCATTGGGACCAAGCAATAGCACCATATCGCGCCTGAGTGTAAATTCACACTCGTCCTTTTTCCAGTAGCTTAACGCGATTTCACTACATCGAGGAGAAGGTATAATTGCCATATTATTGATCCATAATTTGAATGCCTGTGTCATGATATTAATCCTATGTATGTAAAGTAACTATTAGGTGAATAATGTTCATAGAAGTCACTTAGAGCCAAGTGGAGCTAAGAACATTATATTCGTCCAAAGTTTGGCGTTCAATTCTATGAGGGTCAATTTTGAACATGTATAACTTTTGATTTATGTAGAATCTTCCATCTCAAGACCTACAAAATTGTAGATAATTGAATGAGCTTTCCAATGATACCAATTTCGCCTTAATCTAACACCTGAGTGAAAAGTTATAGCCATTTTAGTGTGAGGCAGTGAGATGCCGTGATGGTACGACGTCGCGGCAAGGGGAAAAATCGGGATACGAGTTACAAATTTTTTCTTTAAATGGATGAAGGGAAATGGTGTTTTTCCCCTCCTCGACCCAGATCATAATTTCATGATATATAGCTGCCATTAGGGCATTATTTTGCCCTCATTATCCTACTTTACTCCCAAGAACAAACCCTAATCAACACTACAACAAAAACAACCTATAAGCAAGGGAAGCATGGCCCTAGAAAGTCCAAATCTTGTCCCAATTGGTCTTTTGGAACAAGAAAATCCGATCGTGTCCCGTCCTAATAGGCTCCACCACTAAAGGTCATTAGCGACGAGTCCAATAAACCGATCCTTAAAACCTTTTTGCGACAGCAAAATAGCTGGTCATAATTTGCTTTTAGTGATGGTATATCTTGTCCCAATCGACTCACTACCTGGACTTAATTATTCTTTTTCGACGAGCAATCTCATCCCAAATAGACTAACTACCATGTCATAATTATCTTTTAGTGATGGTATTTCTTGTCTCAAATAGACCAACTACTTCATTGTAATTATCTTTTTGCGACGGTGTTTCTCATGCTGAATATTCTTTAGCGATGAGCCAATTTCTTTTCCTAGATCAACCTTTAAGGACGAGTAATATCCTAATCGTTGATCACTTTTAAAGAAGAGCGATATTCTAGTCCTAGATAAGCCTTTAAAGATGAGCAACACCTTTAGTCGTAGATAAACATTTAAAGACGAGCAATATTTCTAGTCTCTAATTGAACACAAATGAGCCAAATATATCACAAGCTAATAAAATTTCATCAATTTATATCAAATTGCTATCGAGAATCAAATCCAGTACACATAGTAATAAAATCTGTACATCTCAGTATTGTAGTAACACTTATATACTTACCTGACAAGTTTAAATAACTCAAATCCAAGTATTTACTCGGCAAACTACTACGAGACATGACTAACATTCTATATCAGTATATAGTTCATCTTTGAAGATTTTTTTTGTTTGTAGAAGGTATTATAAACCTGAATAAGTTTCAAGACTGTTGCTGCCATTCCTAAATTGTGTGATAAAGAGCATCATTGGGAATCAAACCGCAGGTATCGAACTTGAGGTTTGTCATCGGAGAAGTATCATGTCCATTGTACAACCATCCTTTTATTGCATCTCCTTTATATGTATAACTATCTGCTGCTATATGTGGATCTTCCATGAAATCCTAAAAGTGTTCACATCATAGATAAAATAATCAATCATATAGGATACACATAGTACACCAGATACGAATTATCAGCTACTATTTGTACAGTTTTTTTCTTTTTTTTTATAAAGGTAAAGTTAACAACTTGATTCATGATAGTATCCTCTACTAGCAGGGTTATATGTGACTCTTTATTATTTCAAGTAGAAGTATTCGTCATTTAAACCGCTTGAAAAGAAGTAATACATTCTGATCCTAGTCGCTCAGTGCAACCTAAATTCTCTCAACAAATAGATGAAAGTGATTATTATGTTTTCATATTTAATGATCTATCAACAAATAAGGCTGAGGATCTCACAGCTTGTTCATATGTTCTTACACAACACAAGCATTGATCACAAAATTGAGCATCTCATATGGGTAATTCCTACATCTCCATTTAGAAGGTAAAAGAGTGACTATTTGAAATCACACAAAATTTTGAACCAAAAGAAAACTAATCATATATCTTATGCTTACCTGAAAAATAAGAGAAATAAAATGAGGAGGAATTCGTTTTTGACTCTTGGAACCCTATTTTGGGGCCTGGGGATCACCATTAGCACGGGCGCCGGTCGCAGGAGCAAAGCAATAAAAGGTATAGACGGCGGGAAAAGCATCAGCAATGGATGATGTGGGGCTTTGAACAAGATTATCCTTTCGATTTTGTGCCCGGTATTTTTGTTAAATTACATAAACATAAGATTTTATATGTTTTACCATGAATCGGAAATATGGTTTTATATCTTATATTATTGTCCATGAGCTATGAGATTATGTCATCCGATATGTGTATGATTTTGAGATGTAATTATGTCCAAAAAGTATTTGATTATGAGAGTATGATGATTTAATTTGTTAAGCCTTGATTTATACTATCAATCCACTATTTCCTTATTATGAATTTATAATTAATATTGAAAATTCTATATCCCTGCTATGGTTTGATGTCTCAAGTACCTTTAAATGAGGGTTGGATGGCAAATTGAGAAATGTTGATATTGAAGTTGCAATGAGTCTTGGTATTTTCCGGATAGTTTTGATGAGTTAAATTGTTGAAAATATTATGTATTGATTCTTCATATCCTTGTCCAAATGTGTAGTCGGTTATGGTTCAATGCATTGATACCTTGTTGATGTTGAGGAAGATTAAAATGTTTTGAGCTAAAATGTGTTGAGTTAGGAATCCGCAAATTGATATGATTTGATAAATGAGAAAGAGATTTGATTTGGTCTTTATGATAGACCCTTGTGATGTTGTGGTGGATTTTCTAACGTGTTCTAAGCTTGTCAGGGAGTAGTACTTAGCACCGAGAGGGAAATTTGGTATTTTTCCAAACCTATGTGCCACCGTAGGATTGTTTGATGATGATATTATTGGACAGAGAGCCCGATTATGATTATTGTAGTTTTAAGGTCATACTCCCTGGCAAAGAGTATGATGCTCCCGCCACTGAAAGTTTCAAACATTGGTATTTCACGTAGCTCACGTGGGGTTGTCGGTTATAGGAAACTCCCTTGTCCATAAGAGTCATGTTTATTGAAATACCGAGTCACTCTGAGTTTTGATATGGTAAGTCAAGTTGCCTATAATGATCTATAATGATTTATGAGGTTTTTCTCCTACCTTTCCTATCTAAGATGTTATGAGTTGCATGATTCAATGTCACTCAAGTCAGGTGTGTCATTATGGTCCGTATGTACGTTTTTATGAAATTTATGATATTATTTATATTTTGCATGCGCCCCCATATAATCAGTATGTATCTTGTATTGACCCACATATTTCTCTATGGGATACATTCTTACATGATGTTGGTGCAGGTACTCAGCCACAGCTGCGACAGTGATATCTGAGTGCCACATTTACATTCTTTCAGTGGTGAGTCCTCATGGTTCGAGGACCAAGTTACTAGTTTTGGTGCTGTTGTTTTGTGATCCCTTTGATCTGTTGAGTCAGTTGGGGCTTTGTCCTAATGGCTCGTTGATTTTGCTGTATAGAGGCTATGTCAGAGTAGTGTATTATTTGGTTGGTTTGTATATAGACATTCCATATATGTACAGTCTAACGATATTCCATGCCATGTGCGATGAGATATGATATGTACTTATATATATATCCTAAGCGTAGCGTGTATGTTGTTGTGTCGGAACCCAAGGGTAGTTTTTGGCTTAAAGGGTTAGCTTGAGGCTACGTGTAGCCTTGGGCACTGTGTGGCATCTCGAGATGATATTTTGTGGCATTACAGCTGGATATGGAATAATCTAAACTAGTTGTTTTAATGTAAATGTTTGAGTGTACCACAATGGTTGTGGGAGTAGGTTGTCTCCTTTTATGGCTTTGGACACATCTCAATATATGAAGTAGCTATTGTGGTTGAGTTAATCCCTACATTGATTTTCTTAACAAGATACCCGAGCTAGACCCGTGATTGTTGTAGTATTTCCCAGTGTTGGGCCCGGAAGTTTTGACCTGTGTTTGTTTGTGCTTCAGTTATTGCATTAGTTCATTGTTATTAATGTTCTTTCTTCTGTAAGTTGTGTACTATTTTCTATTTTGCATTGTTTTATTTGGTTACTTCTTATGTTTCTATATTCTTTTTTTCAAACCACTTTGAAATGCTTTTTTTAAGATGAGGGTCCATTGGAAACAACATCTCTATCACTACAAGGCAGGGGTAAGGTATGCGTTCATTCTACCGTAATGCTACTTGTGGGATTACACAGTGTATATCGTTATTATTAGGTCCTAAAGTTATGTTATTAGCGCTCCGAATGTCAAATGTGGGGTATGCTGAGGTGTCAGGGTGCCCCATATTGGTTGAGGAAATATGATATTGTCTCATTATATGGGTTGGACAATTCTGGACTCATGACTTAGCTTTTGGATTTTTAGCCCAATTTCTTAAGGGTATGTAAAACCTTTTGGACTTGCCCTCTTCTTTTGCTGGATATTTTTAATTTTAAGCTTGTGAAGATTGAATCAAGTAATTTATACAGGTAATTTGCATGATTATATACAGAAAAAGGAAAAGTAGAAACAAACTAAATTTTATTAAAAAAACTAAAGCCAAATTCAAGTTAGTTTAAAGGAAAGAATAAACTTCAGACCTGCATGTTCTGTTCCTTTTTTTGTTATTGAACACTAAAATGATAAATTCATAAGATTACTTATACAAAATCTTTAGTCAGACAATAATAGGTAGTAACGGACTCAACCCTCTAGTTGAACAACAGAACTATTCTATAGATTCATAGAAAGCCTGCTGTAAATGTACTTTTCTCTTGGCCAGAGATCATTCATCATGGTTCTTAGGTTTTAGTTTTGGACTCTTCAGCTGGTGATTGGCCAATTGATTAAGCGAAACTGTTAGATTATCTAGAGCTGAGGTATTGTGAGAAAGATCCTTTAAATCAGGCTAATATGATCTCTGAAGTTTGGCCAACAATTGACCCTACCTAAAAATGGAAGATGAATATGAACTTCTGACTCCGAAACTTTATTCACAAAAATAAAGGGTACTTCTCGAAGCCCTTAACATGATCAACTCGAATCCCAAATCAATTTGAAATTTCTACGGTTCAATCAAGAGACATAAAAGGATGAAATTTGAAGTAGTAGGGTTGGGGTTTGAGCCTTAGGAAATTTTGAAGAAAAATGAGCCATTGAATGCTCTTAATGGACTTAAATCCATGGTTTACCCAGATGGATTGGAGTGAAAATGACCAAAATACCCTTAAAAATCAAATAATGTCAAATCTGTCCTTTGGTGGATTGTTTTGATAGGCTGAAGTAGATCAACCATAACTTTTTTCTTCGAAGGCCAAATTGGATGAAACCAATTTAATTAGAAAAAGGACTTTCAGAGATTTCTGTTGATATACACCTAAATCATTATATACAAGGAGTTATGATCATTTGAAATTGACTCTAAAATTTGTCTGGCCTCAGTATGTTTTTCCTGCACATTTACTGTTCACCACTATTCACGGTTAGATTGGAATGATCATAACTCATCGCTCGAGTGTCCATTTTCGATGATCCATATATCGTTGGAAATATTATTCGATGCTCTACTCGATGACGGGTCGTATATCTAGTGATCACTATTTTGTGTGGATTTGATATCAATAGTCCTACTCCGATGGCAAGGATAGGATGGCTCTCCCCAAAGTGGGTTGTACGTTGGACTCCATGTAGCTCACATGGTTTATGTCGGTTATAGGATCTCCCAGTGTGTGTGTGTTTCCTTGTGTCTATGATGAATAGTGAAGTGATTTGAAAGTGGAATTGTGAAAGTTATTCTTTCGAAAGATTTAAATGATATTTACATTATGAGAATTGATATTGTTGATGAACTGAAAGTGATTGACAAATTATATGATGACTCACATGTGTTATTGTACTTATTTCATCCTCTCAGAATTATGATGATTTTTTTTGGGCTATGTGAGTCTTTCATACATCCGTCATATTTCTTATAAAAATTTATGATGATGATATTTATACAACTGCATATACCCCCATATACTCGGTTCCTTTCCATGGTACTGACCCACATCTTCTGATATGGGCTGCATTTTCTCGGAATGTAGATTTAGGTGTTTAGTTCTAGGTTTGACAGTGATTCTTCGGGCACATTGTTCTACATCCTCTATTGTGGTGAGTCCTCATGTTCCGAGGACGTGATGTCTGATGTTGGTTTCACGAAATCATTTACATTTGATAATTGAGTATGAGTCAGTTGGGGCATGTCTCAATGGCTCGCTGGTTTTATTGATTTTCTTAGAGGCTTGTCAGACTAGTATAGATGTTGGGAGTTGACTAAAAAGTCGTATTTAGTTATCTTTCTGAAATTCTTTAATTCTTGGATGATGATTACTCTGCTGATATTTGAGGGTTATTTATGGAAACTCTGTTGATTTGTGTTGAACTGAATTAAAATAGTTCAAAGGGTTAGCTTGGGGCTACTCGTAGCCTCAAGCACTGTGTGATGCTCTGGGACCCATTTTTCGGGGTATTACAAAACTCTTCTCGCAAGATTCGGACCACAGGAACTTCACTTTCTTTTGGGTCAAACAGGTCATAGGAGACGCAATAGATGAAAACCCTTCAACAAAACGACGGTAATAACCAGCGAGACCCAAGAAACTTCGGATATCAGAAGGAGAAATAGGTCTAGGCCAACTCTTTATAGCCTCTATCTTTTGAGGATCAACTCTAATACCTTCGAAAGAAACAACATGACCTAAGAAGTCTACAGATTTCAGCCAGAACTCACACTTACTAAACTTAGCATACAACTGATGAGTTCGAAGAGTTTCTAACACGATTCGGAGATAATCCCATGATCACCCTCAATTTGGGAGTAAATAAGAATATCATCAAGGAATACTATTACAAATAAATACAGATATGGATGGAATACACGGTTCATAAGATCCATGAAAGCCATTGGAGCATTAGTTAAACCGATATCACTAGAAATTCAAAATAACCGTAACGGGTTCGGAAGGCTGTCTTGGGGATATCACATTCCCTAACCTTAAGTTGGTGATAGCCAGATATGTGGTCCATCTTCGAAAAGTAGCTCGCACCTTACAATTGATCAAATAAATCATCAATTCGAGGAAGCAGATATTTATTCTTGATAGTAACCCTATTAAGTTGCCGGTAATCAATAAACATCCGCAAAGAACCATCTTTCTTATGCATAAACAAGGCAGGTGTACCCCACGGGGACACACTAGGTCTGATAAAGCTTTTATCTAAAAGATCTTTCAATTTCTCCATCAACTCTTTAAGTTCTTTGGGAGCCATACGATACGGAGGAATGGAAATAGGCTGAGTATCGGGAAAAAGGTCAATCCCAAACTCTCTCTCTCTATTAAGAGGTACTCCAGGGAGATCTTCCAGAAAGATATCACAAAACTCATTAACACTATTAATTGACTGAATGGTCGGGGTTTCAGACTTAGTGTCTTTAACCCAAACCAAATGGTGGATGTAACCCTTAGAAATCAACATCCTAGCTTTGAGATAAGATATAAAACGACCCTTATGAATCACAGAACTCCTGGACCATTCGAGGATAGGTTCATTAGGAAACTGAAACTTGATCACACAGGCACCACAATCAATAGACGCATAGCATGAGTGAAGCTAATCCATACCCAAAATGATATCAAAGTCAATCATATCTAGCTTAATCAAATCAGCATACATAACCCGATGAAAGACAATAATGGGACATTTCTTATACGCCGACTTAGCAATGACAGACTCTCCTACCAGAATATAAACCAAAATAGGCACAGAAATTAGTTCAGGATCTGTTTCAAAATTTACAGCAACCAGAGGTGTCACATAAGAAAAACTTGAATCGGGGTCCATCAACACATAGACATCAAAATAGAAAACACGGAGCATACTAGTGACAACATCGAGAGAGTCCTCCCGCTCCTGACGAGTTGGTATAGCATAGAAACAATTCTGGCGTTGACCGCCAGTAGTACTAGATAAAGCACCCTAAGGAGGAACTGGACGGTCTGCGGAAGGCGGGGCACTGGTAGCCTGACTTTGGGGATGGGCATCACGACTCCATTGTCTGGCATACGAGAAGTCTCTAAGTATGTGGCCCAACTTTCCACAACTAAAATAGCCCCACTACCCGATATAACACTCCCCAAAATGGTCTTTACCATACTAAGCACACGAAGGAGGATGAGGTGGGTTTCTTACACTGTCCTGAGACCTAGAAGGTACCGACCTATTCCCCAGCTCTTGCCTACCCTGATATATGGGAGCACTAGCTGAGTAAGGCACAGGTATAAATGGACGTCTCTGAAACTGAGGGTGACTCCCTCCGAAGAATCTAGTCTAACCAGACCCCTGTTGCTTCGATCTGACTCTCTTAATCCCTCTTACTCTTTCTCTTTCCTTTATCTTGTCTGACTCAATCTGTTGGGCGTGAATCATTAACCTAGGAAGATCAATCTCCCTTTTAATCATAGCAGATCTACATTCTTTCACCACATAACTCGACACCCCCGTTAGAAACTTGCTCATACTAGTCCTCGAGTCAGCCATCATATTGGGAGTGTACTTCGATAGCTGATTAAAATTAAAACAATACTCCTTAACCAATATGGAGCCTTTTCTCAAATTCATAAACTCCTCTGTCTTAGCTTCTCGTAACTCAAAAGGAAAGAATCTATCCAAGAAAGCATCTTGGAACAATTGCCAAGTCACCAGAGCGGTATCTTCCTCTGTACCCTTCTTCCACATCTGCACCCAGTCATAGGCAATATCCTTCAACCGATAAGAAGCCAGCTCCATACTTTCTTCCTCGGTCATATGCATAATCTATGTAATTTTGTTCATTTCATCAACATACATCTGCAGGTCCTCACCTGCTCTCGACCCATGAAACTTTGGCAGATTCATCTGCATAAAGTCACGAATTTGTGCTGCTGCCGAATTATTTTCCTGCAGAGGTAGAGCGTTGGCCTGAGTATTGGCGGTAACTGCCTGGGCTAGCATTTGAAAAGCTGCTCGAAATTTGGCAAGGGATACCATTTCATGTAACGGATCAACGGGTTGAGGTTGGTTGTTGTTTCCGCGAGCTCGACGTGGAGGCATTTTATGTCATAAGAATGCATGAATTAACACTAGAAGGAAACAGTTGTAAGCATGATAGATTCTTGTAGAAAGAAAGAAATGACTTTTCCTAGAATGCCCCGCAGCCTCTTGATCATAAGTGGGGCGCGCTACACACCGATGCCCAAGACTCTACGTAACGTGCCTTGTCAGACTCCCTAGGACTCTTCACAACCTTAGGCTCTAGTATCAAGTTTATAACGCCCTAAAATATCATCCCGAGATGCTACACGGTGCCAAAGGCTACACGTAGCCTCAAGCTAATCCTTTAATCAAAAACACTACCCTTGGGTTCCAACACAACAACATACACGCTATGCTAAGGATATATATATAAGTATATATCATATCACATCACACATGACATGGAATATCATTAAACTGTACGTATATAAAATGTCTATACACAAACCAACCAAATAATACACTAGTCTGACATAGCCTTTATACAACAAAATCAACGATCCATTGGAACAAACCCCCAACTGACTCAACAGACCAAAGGGATCACAAAACAACAGCACAAAAACTAGCAACTTGGTCCTCGAACCATGAGGCACCACTGAAGGAACGTAGATGCACCACTCGGATATCACTGTCGCGGCTGTGGCTGAGTACCTGAACCTACATCATGGTAAGAATGTAGCCCATAGAGAAATATGTGGGTCAGCATAGGATACGTACTGAGTATGTGGGGGAACATTCAAAATATAAATAATATCATAAATTTCGTAAAAACGTACATACGGACCATAATGACACACCTAACTTGAGTGACATTGAATCATGTAACTTATAACATCTTAGATAGGAAATGTAGAAGAAAAACCTCATAAATCATTTAGATCATCATAGGCAACTTGACTTACCACATCAAAACTCGGAGTGACTCGGTATTTTAATAAACATGACTCTTATGGACAGAGGAGTTTCCTATAACCGAAAACCCCACATGAGCTACGTGGAATACCAATATTTGAAACCCCTGTTGGTGAGAGCGTCATATTCTTTTCCAGGGAGTACGACCTTAAAACTGCAATAATCACAATTGGGCTCTCTGGCCAATAATATCATCATCAAACAACCCTGCGGTGGCACATAAGTTTGGGGAAATAGGAAATTTCCCTCTCGGTGCTAAGTACTACTCCCCAACAATCTTAGAACACGTTAGGAAATCCACCACAACATCACAAGGGTCTATCATAAAGACCAGATCAAATCTCTTTCTCATTTATCAAATCATATCAATTTGTGGATTCCTAACTCAACACATTTTAGTTTAAAATATTTTAATCTTCCTCAACATCAACAAGGTATCAATGCATTGAACCATAACTGACTCGACATTTGGACAAGAATATGAAGACTCAATACATAATATTTTCTACAATTTAACTCATTAAAACCATTCGGAAAATACCAAGACTCATTGCAACTTCAATATCAACATTTCTCAATTTGCCATCCAACTCTCATTTAACGGTACATGATACATCAACCCATAGTAGGGATATAGAATTTCAAATATCAATTATAAATTCATAATAAGAAAATAGTGGAATGATATCATAAATCAAGGTTTAACAAATTAAATCATCATACTCTCATAATCAAATACTTTTTGGACATAATTCCATCTCAAGATCATACACATATCGGATGACATAATCCCATAGCTCATGGACAATAATATAAGATATAAAACCATATTTCCAATTCATGGTAAAATATGTAAAATCTCAAGTCAATGTAATTCAACAAAAATACCGGGCACAAGATCAAAAGGATAATCTTTTTCAAAGCCCCACATACCTAAAAATGGAATATGAATATGAACTTCTGACTCCGGAACTTTATTCACAAAAATAAAGGGTGTTCCTTGAAGCCCTTAACATGATCAACTCGAATCCCAAATCAATTTGAAATTTCTACGGTTCAATCAAGAGACATAGAAGGATGAAATTTGGAGTAGTAGGGTTGGGGTTTGAGCCTTAGGAAATTTTAGAGAAAAATGAGCTATTGAATTCTCTTAATGGACTTAAATCCATGGTTTACCCGGATGGATTAGAGTGGGAATGTCCAAAATACCCATAAAAATCAAATGATGTCAAATCTATCTTTTGGAGGATTGTTTTGATAGGCTGAAGTAGATCGACCATAACCTTTTGCTCCGATGGGCAAATTGGATGAAACTAATTTCATTGGAAAGAGGACTTTCAGATCTTTCTGGTCATATATAGTAGCTCACCCAGATCATTATGTACAAGGAGTTATTATCATTTGAAGTTGACCCTAAAATTTTTCTGGCCTCAGTATGTTTTTCCTGCACATTTACTGTTCACCACTATTCACGGTTAGATCGGAATGATCATAACTCATCGCTCGAGTGTCCGTTTTGGATGATCCACATATCTTTGGAAAGATTATGCGATGCTCTACGCGATGACGGGTCACATATCTAGAAATTCCACACACAAAAATTATTAATCACGATAAAGAACAGAATGCAACATAATTTCTTTCGAGATCTTAACGAAAAAAATTTTCGGGGCATCACATCAGGTCCACTCTATAGTAAGATGTGCTAGTTATCATGTATCCATTATTAAATTTTGACTCTGTAATTTCAATAATAAAATGTCCAACCAAGCAAAAAATAACTGAGGTTCAAAGTTATTACTTTTCAATTTTATTTGCTCTATACATGGTTTTAAAGTCCAAAAATAATATTTCATGTTTCAACAATACTAGGCTCTGTTACCAGTAAAAAATGAAAGTAATTATCTCTTCCAATTAAATAACTTCTTGACATCTCATGATGTCCATAAAAAACTTTTCCAGCCAATGGAAAGAGAACCAAGGTCGTACCATTTTTTCCTATAATTTGTTTAATTATTTAAATAGATATTATCTTAAAATCATCACAAAAGAGAGAGTGTTCCCAGAGGAGACATTCTTAAAAAGTGTCTGCTATACAAATAGATAGTGATAATGAGGATATAGCAAAAACTATGCCTCGATCCTAAGCTTGGTAATGATAATAACAATTTAAAGAAAAAGTGTTAATGCTACAATAACAATGCAGGAAGAAGGGGCAAACAAAATTGCTAATCCTTGGATGCAGGGCCTAGCACAACAGACATTGTTTTGAAATAAAAATACTGACAAGCTATGAAGTTTCAGTTTCCACGATAGACAAGGTAAGATAACTTCAGTATAGTGAACCTACTGTAATTCTAGATGTGGTTTAAGAATCTAAATAAGGGAAATATGTGCACAACTACACAATGTGATGAGATATTAATGTTTAACATAATGGAAGAAGTGAATCTTGTACTCTACTTTAGGAAATCTAATTATATTCTACATCCATTGGAAATGGGATAAAATTAAAGCACAAGATCACATACTCTCTTCACTCTGTCACGTGCTAACGAACCTGCCCACATGAGAAAATAGCTGGAAACATGGCAGTAACAAGACTATGAAGAGAGGAATATGATCTTGTATCTATGTGGCGATTAACAACAATTTGACCCTTTAGATTATAAAAAGTATCATAAGAGACTTTCTATAATAGAGTCATCTGTAGAAGGTCCTTTTCTGTTGATAGTAAGAGTTAACTATGTACCTATGGATTGATGGCAAAGATTTTCCCTTTAGGTATTCCATACTTGAGGTAGCTGATCTCATTTGTGTGTTTGTTTCCAAAACCAGCGTAGAAGGGAAAGGGATTATAATTAGAAGGGAACAATGCTTTTATATCCTGTAAACTTTAAAGTTAACAGGTTATGATCTGCACTCGTTTCTATAGCTAGATACATGTGCTCATAATTAGTAATTTTATCTTCCAAACAACCACTAATTCCATAAGAATTTGTATATTTCAATTTCAATATTCCTTGCCCGTGATGTTTCTCAAAGTTTCATGCTTTCTCTTTTAGCCACTATATCTATCTTGTGATTTATTTATTTCATTAAATACATTAGATGCCTTCATTCAAAGGTCTATTGGGGAAAATTTATCTGCCCCATGAAGGTAGGGATAATGTTCAAATGCACCCACACTCCCCAGAACTCACTTGTGGGACTACACGCCACACACAGTATGTTGTTTTTGGATTAAACAGATTTTGATGTTTCTACATGGCAATATTTTAAGAGTGGCATGCCAGACAACCCAACTTCCATCCATCTTCAACAACAATAAGATTAGTTAAATAGTAACCAAATCTTAGTGTATCGAGCAATCTATTTGTATATATTGAGCATTTACAATCTACCAATGTAAATAATGAGTCTTTGTACATCAAATTTCAAATGCACTATATAACCCATCTATTTCTCTTGGTGTATTGAGCAATCTATTTGTACATATTGAGAATTTAAAATCTACCAATGTAAATAGTGAGTCTTCGTGCATCAAATTTCAAACTCTCTATATAACCGATCTATTTCACATGCATTGGTTGTAAAATGTTTACAAGCCATAACTCACTTAAGCTAGCAAAAAAGAAAGATTGACGAAAAATATAATAACCACTAGAGTTTGAAGTTTAACAAAAGTTACTGACATCGTAGCAAACTAACTTTAGACAGATAAAAAGGTGTCAAGACACTCGGTAAACAATGAGATTACCTGATGTAATATTGTACCCAATTGGCACATAAGTTCTTGCATTCTTGCGCACAAATTAATCATCAAGCTAGATCCTTTACACTTATAGCTAGCTCAACTATCCCACGAGGTAGATGCTACCTCCTACCAACACAATTACCAAGTAACTTTACATAACTGACAAATAAACAACCCCAAAACTGCCTTCTTATGATCTTCAATCCTCAATATTATACAAACTACTCATCAAGATAGCTCTTTTAAACTTTATCAAAGAATAAAAGAAAACCAAATCTTAGGAAAAAATAAAAAAATATATATAGATACATATAAATTAGAGATCAAGGTATCCCCTTTACACTTTATCACAGAACAATATACATAGAGAACACCAAATTTTGAAAAAAAAAAGGAACATCCAGTTTTCGATTTTGAGCTCGCCATCAACAATCACCAGGAATTGATTTGATCATAGATTCTTCTTCTAATACTATGAAATTGATGTTTATAGAGAGATGAGAAATTGCCAGGAACAAAAAACTTTACTCAAATCTTTAAACAAAGATAAGAAACATATCGATAAAGGAAGCTGCAATTGGAAATGAGAGATATTTAGCCGATGATTTGAGAAATTTAGCCGATAGAAAATGAGAGAGATTTGGCCAATTGGAAATGTAAGATTTGAGCATTCAATTATTTATCGATAATTTGGACAGATATATAGTTTTTTTTTCATTTTAGCGGGTTAAGTTTTATTTTTATTAAAATTTTTATTATAATAATTTGGTTGTACTTCCCTCTAAATTATTATTAGGGACTAGTTAATACTTTTTTTGGGACCAGATTTTGTACCTTCACAAAAAAATACACAATTAGCGATCAAAATTTAATCTCATCCTAATAAGTGTACTTTTAGAGACCAATTATTGGCTCGTCCCTAAATGTTGGTCTTAAATAGACCTTTTTATTATAGTGCAATTATCTACAAGATTCATCCATTCCATCACCTTATATTCACATAAACAATCAAGAATTAAGATTTCTATTCCAAGAAGTTCAAGAAACTAATTCAAGAACATTCAGAAGAACATCAATTTGAGTTGTCTTTTTGAAGAAACAATATTAAAGAACACAAATAGGAATTCAATTCAAACTTATTCATCAATTCTCTTTCAAAATAAAAACCTAAAGATCAACCTTACTCTCCAAGAAATCCAATTTTCCTCATCAATTATCCAAGATAGTTCAAAATTAAGAATTTCAAATTCAAGAATTCCAAGAACTCATCTTCAAAAGCATCATAGAAATCCATGATACAAGATTTGTCACCTAATATAATCAATTAAGATATGTGGGATTATTAACAAGGACAATCCTTTCATCCATGTACCCAAAATTATCTTTTTAAGTTAAATTCACATAATTTGCAATCAGGGCTCTATAATATCCCGAGATTCCCAACCGATAGTGGAACCATGTTTCAAGATCATGAGAAATAAATTCTAGTGATTTGGTAGTTTTATGATCAATTTTGATGTGTATTAAGGTCTCAAATACATCCTAGCTATTAGACGGCTCAAAACATTCCTTACCGATTAAATTCTTGGGAAGGATATTTCCATAGTAAACTTCAAACTAGTATATCTCTCATTATACAATGAAATTTTGATCTCATGATGCATGCAAATATAGATAATTGAATTAACTTTTCAAAAATACCAATTTCACCTAAATCGGATATCGGAGCAAAAAGTTATGCCCATTTTACTCCAGCATGTCAGCCTGAAAACTGAGTGACGACATCTCTGACGACTTATCACAATTCTGGCAACATTTCTGATAACCTGTCTCATTTCTGATGACTTATCAGCAATGTCATTAGATTTAGGCAGAATGTCAAAAATTCTAGCTCCCAGGTGACGACCTGGGCAGATAGGCTATCACAGATCTGATGGCTTATCAACCCATGTCGTCAGCTAATAATTTCAGCAACTGGGAGGTAATTTTGTAGGGGTATTTTGGTATTTTTTCCTCACCCTAAACCTTAACCCATGACATAAAATACACAAAATACGTACTTAGCTATTGGAATTAAGTTTCAAAAATTCTTAACCCTCTTTGTTTCCAAGAACAAACTTAGGGTTTCTTGTCAATTAACTTCGAGACCCCATCACACCCTCCATAAGATATTCAAGAATTAAGGCTCTCAATCCAAGAACATTCAAGAAAGGTCAATTTTGTTTCAAGATTCAATCACAAAGGTATGCATAGTGTTCATCGATGAATTTCTTTAATCCATGGAGTCCAAGAACCATATTTTAAATAATACATTATGGTTGTATGATTGTGATATGATCATGTTCATAATTTATGGTTGTTAATTGAGTTAAAATACATGATCTTGATGTATCTTCATGAAGTGTTTGATCTTGTTGGTTAAAACCCATGAATTTGGGGGTGTTAGATTTTTAATTTGATGAACACACCTATGCCCTAAAGAGTGCATGCAACGTGTTTGATAAAATGCTTAAAATAGTAGAAATCATGTTTTCATGACTCAATCACTCCCAAATTACAAGTCCATTCTATCCCTTATGACACAACATGATTTTCATGCTATAGTTGTGTATTGGTTGTTGTTCTATGAAATGCTCATGATATTGAAACTATGCAAGTAGTTTTATGTTAAATGTATTCCCTTCCATGAACAAGAATATGATAACCATGTGAAGATTGAAATTCCTTACTTATGACATTATGAATTGTGAACTCTGTTCTTATAATCTAGTAAGTCATGTTGTGTCAATTTCCTTCCATCGAGTCCTGGGGGTACTTGTACCCGAAAAATATAGTTGTGTCCCTAGTGCCATTCATGTTTCACGATATCCTTAATCATGCCACATTCCATAGACTTCAGTACATAATGTGGCTCAGGAAATCTTATGATCTCAGTCAGTTATCAGATATCAGTAGTATTTCGTCAGTCAATGGAATTCAGTAAACTCAATCAATGTATAGTTAGTAAATCATGTTCAGTCTCTTCAGTTGGGAGTAGAAGTTAGCACCGAGTGAACCCAAGGATAGGAACTCACCTGCCAGTAGAGGGTGTGATTCCTAAAAGAAATCCTTGTGTTCTAGAACTACGTAGCCAGTATAGGTTGAGACATCATACCTACTAGTTGAGGGTAGATGAGGTGGCCTAACCTACCAGTAAAGAGTTCCCACTGTTCTCATTTTGATTACCTACCAGTAGAGGGTTCTTACAGCCTGTCTTTATTAGTGGTGCGGTATTGACACCCTTCTAGTCAGGGCAGAGATTGGACCCCAGTTTAGCTTTATTGGCACATATAGGGCATGTCGATTAAACAACTACCTCCCACAGTTTCATTATCAGTCTCAGTAAAGGAACTCAGATAGTTCTTTAAATTTTTAAGACTGTTAGATACAATCAACTTAGTTATAGTAAGGAACACAGATAGTTCCATCAGACTCAGGACTGTCAGAAATAGTCACTCATGTTATCAATCATATCAAAACCCTAGTATCAGTCATGCTAGATATCAATAAACCATGTTATCAGTGTACATATTTAGTTATCATGTTTTTATGATCACAGTTACTATGTATTCATATATGCACTCTCACGCTCGTACTGGTTATTCATATTAGTATTATTCACGCATATGTACCCCATGCATTCAGCCTACCTCACTTGTATACTCAGTACATTCAGACTTATGACACATTTGTGCTATGGTCTATTCTCTTATGTTACACTATAGGTTCAGAGACACGAGTTCCAGAGTAACAGTAGCATTGCAGATTTTAGTAGTCAGAGTTAGCAGTAAGTCCTCATTCTCTGAGGACATGATTACTAATTTATTAATTCAGTATTTTAGTTTGGCTATCAGTAGTCAGGAGTTAGTTGGAGACATTGTCCTTCCACTCCCTACTTCAGACAGTTAGAGGCTTTCAGACTAGATTAAAGACTAGGTCTAGACTTCAGTATTTTAGTTTTGTTTTGGTATTGTGATACCACTTTATTTAAACATTGTTAGTATTCAGATTATGTTCAATATTTAACCTTATGGCTTTTTAGTACATGTTTTTGCATTTTTATGTTATATTATGCAGTATACAGGTACAGATAACAGTGATGGGTTAGCCTATGGTCCTTCGGGGTCATGAGAACCATGTAGCATTCCAGTTTAGATAATTGGGGCATTATAAACTTAGTATCAGAGCCAGGTTCAATAGTGTCCTAGAAAGTCTGAAAGCCACATCTAGTAGAGTCTTGTACATAGGTGTGTTGCGCGCCATATTTATGTATAGGAGGCTATAAGATGTTTTAGGAAATAGTTTCCCTTTTTTCAGTATTTATGTTGTACCAGAGAGCATAATATTAAGTTAAACTCTCAGTCTAATCCATTCTTCTCTTTATTTCAGAACATACCTTAGAGAGAGAAAAAACTATCTAGCTCCTTTGCCTGAAGATCCTTTGGGTGAATACGCTTCTCATGCGGATTTTAGAGACGTATTCACCATACTTGCTCAGACTGTTGCATCCCAAAATTAATGCCAAGCAGTCATTTTGACCAACCCAGTGGCAACTCAGCTGCAGCTAGGATTTGAGACTTCACCCGAATGAACCCTCCATCTTTCTTTGGGTCTAACTCTGATAAAGACCTTCAGGAATTCATTGGCTAAGTCCAAAAGGTCATAGATATCATGGGAGTAATTTCTATTTAGAGTGCCGAGTTAGCCATATACTAGTTACAGGATGTTGCTCACACTTGGTACAAACAGTAGAAGTTTGAAAGGTTAGAGAATGCAGGTCCTGTAGAGTGGGAGGAATTTGTCACGGCTTTCTTAGACAAATTCTTTCCCCAAGAGCTAAGGGAGGCAAAAGTTCTAGAGTTCATCAACCCCAGGCAGGGAAATATGATGGTTAAAGATTAATCTCTTAGATTTATCAATTAGTCAGATATACACCTCATATGGTTGCGGACAAATGAGCTAAGATGAGCAAGTTCATGTCAGGGGTGAATGATATCGTGGTAAATAAGTATAGATCTACGATTCTGAACAGTGATATGACTTTAGCGGCTTATGACTTATGCTTAACAAATTAAGGAGCAGAAGATTAGGACTAGGGAAAGGCAGAACAAGAGAGCAAGGTTAGGCAGTTTTGGATTTTCTCAGCCCAAATCAGAAGGAGGAAACCATTCTCAATTTTTTCCTAAGACAGTAGTCCCAGCACCTTCCTTCATCAGTGCTCCAGTGCCAAAATTTTGAGATGACCATAGAGATAGATCACCATGCTCTAAGCCTCAGGGCAGTTTTAGAATTGCCCGTACCTATCCTCCATTCCAGACTTGTGGCAAGAACCATCAGGGTACATGTAGGGCTGGCAGTGATACTTATTTTAGATATGCCAAGCCAGGCCACAAGGTCATAGATTGTCCGCAGTCAGGTCCTCAGGGTCAGCAGAACCATTCCATAGCTCAGCCCGGCTGCCCGAATCAGCAAGGTACCACTTTCAGTGCTACCAGTAGGCAATGCCCAAATAGACTATATGCTCTTCAGACCCGACAGGATAAGGAAAATTCTCTTGATATCATTACTGGTACGTTATAGATATTCTATGTCCATGTTTATGCTTTGTTATATCCAGGTGCATCTTGTTGTTACTCCCTTTATAGCAAGCAATTTCAGAATAAGACTTGAAATTTTAGCAGAGCCCTTTTCAGTCTCTACCCCAGTGAGTAAAACCAACATAGCCCGGCGGGGATACAGGATCTTCCCGATTATGATATTTCAGAAGATTACCTTAGTGGACTTAGTCGAATTAGAGATGACTGATTTTGATGTCATTCTCAGCAAGGATTGAATTTATTCCTTCTATGCCACAGTCAACTGTAGAAACAAAATAGTTCAGTTCTAGTTTCCAAATGAACCTATCTTAGAGTGGCAAGGTAATACTTCATCTTTTAGGGGTCAGCTTGTTTCCTACCTTTGGGCAAGGCAAATCATATCTAAGGGGTGTGTTTATCATCTCGGGCTTGTCAAGGACTCTAGGTCCGAATCTCCTGGCTTTAAATCAGTCCCAGTGGTTAATGAGTATTCAGATATGTTTCCCAAAGATCTTCCAAGCATTTCTCCTAAAAGGGAAATAGACTTCGGCATTGATCTTCTTCCAGACACTCAGCTATTTCTATTCCGCCATACAGAATAGCACCTGCAGAGCTTAAGGAACTGAAAGAATATTTGAATTATATCTTAGATAAGGGATTCATCCAACCCAAAATTTCCCCATGAGGCGCACCAGACTTATTCGTGCGCAAGAAAGACGGTTCTCTCAGGATGTGCATTGATTACTGTCAGCTCAATAAAGTTACGATCAAGAATAGGTATCCCCTTCCTAGGATTAATTACCTATTTGAACAACTTTAGAGTGCCTGTTATTTCTCTAAGATAGACCTCAGATCAGGCTACCATTAGCTCCACATCAAAGAATATTACATTCTGAAGACAGCCTTTCGTACTAGATATAGTCACTTCGAATTCTTAGTTATGTCTTTTGGCCTTACTAATGCCCCTGTAGCTTTTATGGATTTGATGAACTATGTGTTCAAGCATTATTTGGACATATTTTTCATAGTATTTATAGATGATATTCTAGTCTATTCCCGTACAGAGCGAGATCTTGTAGAATATCTCAGAACAATACTTCAGACCCTCAGAGATCACCAGCTATTCACCAAATTCAACAAGTGTGAATTTTAGCTAGGGTAAGTAGCATTCCTTATCCATATTATTTCTAAATATGGCATTAGAGTAGATACCCAAAAGACCAAAGTAGTAAGAAACTGGCCTTACCTAGTCTCTCCATCTGATATCAGGAGTTTCTTAGGGTTGGCTGGCTATTTTAGATGATTTGTTGAGGGATTTTCTTCAATTGCATCCCCTATGTTTATATTGACTCAAAAAAGGTCAAATTTTAGTTTTTAGATCCTTGCGATAAGAGTTTTCAGGAGTTGAAGACTCGACTCACCTCAGCTCTAGTTCTAGCTCTTCCAGATAGTTCATATGGGTTCGTGGTGTATTGTGATGTATCTAGAGTGGGTTTAGGTTGTATCCTCATGCATAATGGTAAGGTCATAGCCTACGCATCCAAACAATTAAAGCCCCATGAGAAGAATTATCCTACTCATGATCTTGAGTTAGCAGCCGTAGTATTTGCCTTGAAGATTTGGAGGCATTATTTCTACAGAGTTCAGGTCGATATATTCCCAGACCATAAGAGTCTCCATTATATCTTTTCCTAGAAAGATCTTAATCTTCATCAGAGAAGGTGGTTAGAGCTCTTGAAAGATTATGACATGAGTGTCCTTTGCCATCTGAGCAAGGCCAAAGTTGTGGCCGACGCTCTCTGTAGAATGTCAATGGGTAGTGTTTTTCATGTTAAGGACAGTAAGAAGAAGTTTGTTCAAGAAGTTCACCAGCTTACCAGACTAGGTATTTTCTTAGTCGATTCTTTAGAGAGTGGTATATGCGTTCAGAGTAGCTCAAAATCATCTCTAGTTTTTTAGGTGAAAGAAAAACAAGACTGGGATCCTATCCTTGTCAAGTTAAAAAAGTCAGTCAAAGATCAGAAAGTAGAGGTTTTCTCCCAAGGGGGAGATAGTGTTCTTCATTGCCAGAATCATGTGTGTGTTCAAAGTGTAGATAACTTGAGGTAGAGAATTCTTGCAGAAACACATAGTGCGCAATAGTCTATTCATCCAGGGGCCACAAAAATGTACTGTAACTTGTGGGAGATCTATTGGTGGAGTGGGATGAAGAAGGATGTTGCATAGTTTGTGGCTATGTGCTCTATATGTCAGCAGGTTAAGATAGAGCATCAGAAGCTTAGTGGTTCTATGCAGGAGTTCACCATTCCTACCTGTAAGTGGGAAGAAGTGAACATGGATTTCGTGATGGGTATTCCTCGAACTCGTCATCAGCATGATTTAGTTTGGGTTATTATAGACAAAATAACCAAGTCAGCTCATTTCCTCCCAGTCCATACCTCTTATTCAGCCGAGGATTATGCCAAACTCTACATCAGGGAGTTGGTCAGATTACAGGTGTTTCTTTATCTTTCATCTCAGACAGAGATACCCAGTTTACCTCTTACTTCTGGAAAGCATTCCAAAAGGGTCTTGGTACCCAAGTTTATCTTAGTACAGCCTTTCACCCTCAAAAATATGGTCAAGCAAAAAGGACCATATAGACTCTAGAAGATATGCTAAGGGCCTGTGCAAGTGATTTCAAGGGTAGTTGGGATGAGCACTTATTGTTGATTGAATTTGCTTACAACAATAACTATTATTCTAGTATTAAAATGGCTCCATTCGAAGCTCTCTATGGTAGGAGATGTAAATCTCCAGTTGGTTGTTTTGAAATTAATGAGGCCACAATCATAGGTCCTAACTTGGTTTTCGATGCCATAGAGAAAGTCCTATTGATCAGAGAAAGACTCTAGGCTTCTCAGAGCTGACAGAAGTCTTACATAGATGTGCGAAGAAAGGATCTTGAGTTCTAGATTGGCGATTATGTATATCTTAAGATCTCTCCCATGAAGGGAGTGAAGAGATTCGGTAAGAAAGGGAAGCTCAGTCCCTGATATATCGGTCCCTAAAAGATTCTTAGTCATTTCAGAAAGGTAGCTTATGAGCTCGAGTTACCTTTAGATCTAGCCTCACTTCATCCAGTGTTTCATGTCTCCTTGCTCAGGAAGTGCATAGGTTAACCATCAGTCTTAGTACGTATTTAGAGCATTGATTTTCAAAACAGCCTTTCCTATGAGGAAATTTTGATCAAAATTCTAGACTATCAGACTCATAGACTGAGGAACGAAGAAGTCCTTTTAGTCAAAGTTCTTTGGCAAAACTAATCTGTAGAGGGATCTACTTGGGAAGCAGAAGAAGATATGCATACAAAGTATCCTCACCTCTTCTCTACCAATTCAGATCAAGATCAAGGTAACAGTTTTCCTCAAGCTTATTAAGTTTCATGATCAGTATTCATTACAAACTTGGTATTCAGCTTTATGCTCATGTTCCCATTATAAATTTGGTATCTAGTATTATTGAATAACTATTCATGCTTTCAAGATTCAGTTCATTCAAATATTCATCCATTAGATATGTATGTTCAGTATAAAAATTCAGTTCATCATTATATTCAGTCATGCGTGCATGAGAGAAACTCAGTCAAGTATCCATGCATCAGAATAAGAACTCAAAAAATCAGTAGTTCTAGTTGCATAGTCATGCTTTAGATGCTATCGTCTCTCAAGTAAGCTTAGCCGATCAGTACTCTTTGCCTAACAAGCGACATTCGAGGATGAACGTTCCCAAGAAGGAGATATTGTAATACCCCAAGATTCCCAACCGATAGTTGAACCATGTTTCAAGCTCATGAAAAATAAATTCTAGTGATTTGTCATCTTTATGATCAAGGTTTATGTTTATTAAGGTCTCAAATACGTCCTACCTATTGGACGGCTTAAAACATTACTTATTGATTAAATTCTTGGGAAGGACATTTCCATAGTCAACTTCAAACTATAATATCTCTCGTTTTACTATGAATTTACAGCTCATGATCCAACAACAGATATATAATTGAATTATCTTTTTAATGATACCGATTTTGCCTAAATCGAATATCGGAGCAAAAAGTTATGCCCATTTTACTCCAACATGTCAGCTTGAAAATTGAGTGACGACATTTCTGAAGACTTATCATAATTCTGATGACATTTTTGATAACCTATCACATTTCTGATGATTTATCAGCAATGTCATCAGACATAGATAGAATGTCAAAAACTCTAGCTCCCAGGTGATGACTGGGCTGATGGGCTATCACAGATCTGACGGCTTATAAGCCCATGTCGTCAGCTGATAATTTCAGCAACTGGGAGGTAATTTTGTAGGGGTATTTTGGTCTTTTTCCCTAACCCTAAACCTTACCCCATGACATAAAATACCAAAAATACGTACTTAGCTATTGTAATTAAGTTTCAAAATCTTTTAACCCTCTTTTTTCCCAAGAACAAACTAAGGGTTTCTTCTCAATTAACTTCAACACCCCATCACACCGTCCATAAGATATTCAAGAATTAAGACTCCCAATCCAAGAACATTTAAGAAAGGTAAATTTTCTTTCAAGATTCAATCACTAAGGTATGCATAGTGTTCATCCATGGATTCATTTGATCCGTGGAGTCCAAGAACCATATTTTAAATAATATATTGTGGTTGCATGATTGTGAGATGATCATGTTCATGATTTATGGTTGTTAATTGAGTTACAACACGTGATCTTGATGTATCTTCATGAAGTGTGTGAGCTTGTTGGTTGAAACCCATGAATTTGGGGGTGTTAGATTTTTAACTTGATGTACACACCTATGCCCTAAAGAGTGCATGCAAGGTGTTTGATAAAATGCTTAGAATAGTGGAAACCATGTACTCATGACTCAATTATTCCCAAATTACAAGTCCATGCTATCCATTATGACTCAACATTATTTTAATGCTATAGTTGTGTATTGGTTGTTGTGCTATGAAATGCTCATGATATTGAAACAATGCAAGTATTTTCATGTTAAATGTATTCCCTTTCATGAACAAGAATATAATAACCATGTGAAGTATGAAATTCCTTACTTTTTACATTATGAATTATGCACTCTATTCTTATGATCACGTAGGTCATGTTGTGTCAGTTTCCTTCAATCGAGTCTTGGGAGTACTTGTACCCAAAAAATATAGTTGTGTTCCTAGAGCCATGTCATGTTTCACAATATCATTAATCAGACCATATTCCATAGACTTCGGTCAGTGATGTGACTCAGAAAACCTCATAATCTCAATCAGTTATCAGATATCAGTAGTATTCCATCAGTTAATGGAATTCAGTAAACTCTGTCCATGTACAGTCAGTAAATAATGTTCAGTCTCTTCTTTTGGGAGTAGAAGTTATTACCGAGTTAAGCCAAGGATAGGAACTCACCTGTCAGTAGAGGGTGTGATTCCTAAAAGCAATCTTGTATTCTAGAACTACGTTGCCAGCATTGGTTGAGACATCATACCCACTAGTTAAGGGTAGATGAGGTGTCCTAACCTGCCAGTAGAGGGTTTTCACCATTCTCATTTTGAGTACCTACTAGCAGAGGGTTCTCATAGCCTTTTTTTATCAATGGCGTGGTATTAACACCCTTCCATTCAGGGCAGAGATTGGACCCCAGTTTAGCTATATTGGCATATATGGGGCATGTTGGTTAAACAACTACCTCCTACAGTTTCAGTATCAGTCTCAATAAAGGAACTCAGATAGTTTTTAAGATTTTCTACACTATCAGATACAGTCAACTTATTTACAGTAAGGAATGTAGATAGTTCCATAAGACTCAAGACTGTCATAAGCAATTACTCATGTTATCATTCATATCAAAACCCTAGTATCAGTCATGCTAGATATCAGTAAACCACATTATCAGTGTACAGATTCAGTTATCATGTTTTCACGATCACAGCTACTATTTATTCATGTACGCACTCTCACGCTCATACTAGTTATTCATATTAGTATTGTTCATGCATATGAACCCCATGTATTCAGCCTACCTCACTCATATGCTCACTATATTCAGACATACTGATGCATTTGTGCTATGGTGCTTTCTCTTATGCTATACCATAGGTTCAGAGGCACGAGTTCCAAAGTAAAAGTAGCATTGCAGATTTCAGTAGTCAGAGTTAGCAGTGAGTCCTCATTCTTCGAGGACATTATTACTACTTTATTACTTCCGTATTTCAGTTTGTCTTTTAGTAGTTGGGAGTTAGTTGGAGACATGTTCCTTCCACTTCCTACTTTAGACAGTTAGAGGCTTTTAGACTAGATTACAAACTACATTCAGACTTCAATATTTTAGTTTTGTTTTGGTATTGTAATAAAACTTTATTCAGACATTGTTAATATTCAGATTATGTTCAATATTGAACCTTAAGGCCTTTCAGTACATGTTTCCGCATTTTTATGTTATATTCTGCAGTGTACAGGTACAAATATCAGTCATGGGTTAGCTTGTGGTCCTTCGGGGTCATGAGTACCGTATAGCATTCTGGTTTAGATATAATTGGGGCGTTATAGGCTCATACCCAAATTTTTTTATTAGTTGAATATTATGATAGTTCAAGTGATTCAATGTTGAATTGCATGACTATTTTCATATATTTATGTGTATAATGTGATTTCCAAATTTTTCCAATTGGGTTTAAGCATGATATTAAGATTCTTGATTTTATAATTTTGATATTGTTGAAGTATTTTCAAGAAACATATTAAGCATGATGTTTTTCTATGATTTTACATGAGTTTGAAGCATGGGTCATTAATCCCTAATAAGTATTATTATTTCAAGATTGATTGTGCTATGAGCACTTTATGACAAGATTCTTTTCAGATTATTGATAAAGATTTAACCTTTTGGTCTCAAGAATAGATATGAAATCCACTTTACAGATTTGTATTACAGATTTAGCTTTACAGATATACAGTGGGTTTTCATTGTAAACCACTATACTATTTTAATAATGGATTTCCATCAGAATGGACATACAAATTTAATGGGGGTAGTATTTAGCACCGAGATAGTACGTTGCTATGGTTTCATACCCCAGAATTATATGCCAACGTAGGATTTAGATTGTTCCCACTTCTATGTGGGTGATATATATGTAATCACTTAGATAGGTTATACTCTCTTGAAAAAGTATGAATCCTCTCCCCAACGTGAGGATTCCTCCTTAGGGTGACAAGAATGTTGTACTCCATGAATTCACACTTAGTTTATGTCAGTTACAAGAACCTGTTACGCAAAATAAGTTTTAACATTTCTAAACCCCTAAGATAAAGTATTTTCTCTGAAGATTAAATACAACTTTTAGAAAAGAAAATATCTTAGAAACCAAGTGTAAAGGATCACAAACTTACTCAAATATTATTTTACTTAATATTTTAGTTACAGAATTATAGGTTTTAGTTTTCAGACATAAAAAGGTTAGCCCCCCTTTTTCACTTAGACTATATGATTTGAGAATAGAACAAAATAACAGATTTTAGAACTAAGTGTTATGACTCACAAGATTTATACTATATGCTTTACTATTCATAATTTATGATCTTCATCTTTCAGATTACTCAAGCCTATGTGAGTCATTTACAGTTAGCATGCATTATTTGAAAATCTATGAATATATATTATTATTGTTTTACTTATGCATTCACTCTCATATGCTCAGTTCATTACAAAGTTAATGATCCACATATATGTCTATGTGCTACATTATCTCATAATGTAGGTAAGAGTTGATCATGCATACCATATTCAGACTATTTGCAGCTTCCAGTCAACAGGTGATGAGTCCTTTTAATTCAAGGGATCGAGTTAGTTATACAGTTTGAGCAATTATTTTATTTTTCCTTATTTAGTGGTATTGATTTGGGATAGTTGGGGGTCATGTCTCGAATACCTATAGTCAATACTACTAGAGGCTTGATATATAGTCAGTAGAATTAATGTATCTGATTCCAGTGTGTTTGGTAAAAGCAAAATTGTAAATATTTTACTTCCGATATTTATTAACCAGATTCAAAAAAGAGTCATCTTCCACTTATTTTGTTTAGATTTATGTATTTTATTTAGTTGCTTATGAGTTATACCAGTAGAAGGGTTATTTTGGGATCACTTGTGGTCTTAAGCACCCTGTGACGTCTCGAAACTATTTTCAGGGCATTACCTGAATCATGTTAAACCTTTAACAGTACCAGTGTCAATTCAGTTGGGATTAGAACTTAGCACTGAGTTAACCTAATGAAGAAGGCTCACTTTCTCGTTAAGGGTTAGGACCTTCAGTTATAGTCTTAGGGTTCCAAAACTATGTTGGTAGTATAGGTTATAGGAGGTCACCCGCTAGTTAAGGACCGACCCTCTTTTAGGTTTCACCTTTCCGTAGAGGGTAGACACCCTAGTCCTTTGGGATATAAGTTTAGTAGATCCACACAACCAGTATTGGTACCCTTGGAAATATACTAACATTCTTCCAACAGGGGTTACAGGTTGGTCCCCGATTAGCTTCGATTGGGGCAATGTCGGTTAAAATTTAGCTCCTATAGTTTCAATTCAATATTCAGACTGTATAAGTTATGGTTTGCATGGTCAGGTGTTCATTTAATAGTTAATTTGTTATTCAGATTATTTCAGTATATGTTTATGTTTTGTCTTGCATTCCTTTTACAAGTTCATGCATTCATACTTAGTACCTATATGTATATAAGCTATTTCATACATCACATACCAGTACATTAAAAGTACGAACTACATACTCTTTTTTTCTATGTTATCTTATAACATAGGTTTGGATATTCAGTTTTAAGATCGCTCAAAGTCCGTTCCTGTGCCATTCAATTGTAGCATTTGTGAGTCTTTATAATTTAAGGGCTAGTTATATTATTAGTTATTCTTCCTACTATTTTATCTCATGCTATTTGAGTTGGTTAGAGTTAGTTGGGGACATGCCCTAACAACTCATCATGTTGAGAGGCTTTCAGATAGTTAGTCAGTTAGATATGTTTTGTAGTTGATGTATTTCATACTTCATCAATATTGTTTTGGTTTTCATAATCTTTTAAATTACTTCTTAAGTGTACTTCTTACCTATTTTCACGCATTTATAACTTATGTCGGATCATCACTTTTAACTTTACCATAGAAGATGATGATCACGTGTTACACTTTAGGGTCACTATGTCTAGGTCATTACATAGATCTACCATTTAATTGGGGAACTACAACAATCATCATCTACTCTAAATATTTTATGAACCAAGAATAAGTATTGGGCCTACTATAGAAAAATTGAATTAGGTTGCCTTATAATTATACCAGTTATATATTTGAGGTTGGTGAGGATTTGGTAGAGGAATGGGGGGTATGTAGATGATCTAAATGCTATTAAAAAGGAATAAAATTCTTCTAATTGTAAACTTTGATATTAAATACTCTTAGGATCATTTATATCTGCTAAATTATGCTCAATTTAATGTGAATTGATATTTGTTAAAATAAACTTGTATTCCTTTGGGTTTTAAGGGGATCATATCTCTTCACATAATTTCAATTTTTATAGCAAGGTTTCAAATATTTTTGTACTCAAAAACCTTCACATCTTTTATCAAGTGCCATGACTGGAAGTATCCGCAAAACTATTCTCTCAAATAGCTTATTATCTGGATAATTTTTCTTCATTCTTTAGCAGGGTAGCTAGAGAGATTGACATCATATAACTATCTTTTATTTCTATAAAAAAAAAATTTTAGTGATTGATAATGTGGATTATTTTTTAAAAACTTTTTTAAGTGGTTGTAATTGGGGTAAATTGGTTATAGATTCATTTAATGATATGGTAATTGTAGGTTTCAATAGAGATGAAAATTTTACTAGGGCTAAATATCTAGTTTCTAACTTTTTATCTTCTTATTTAAAAGGTCTTTTTATTTTTTCCTCGGGTCTAAGGGGTTGAAACTGAGTCCTCAAAGGTATTATTCCTAGTGTATCAGGTCTCATTATTTACCTATAGAAATTATCTTGTCAAAAATTCAAGAGAGAATTACTATCACCCCTTATAAAATTCTATTAAAAATCAAAATTTTCTAAATCTTTTGTAATCCATTTTTGGTTGATTTGCAAATTATTACTTATTGATTAAATCATTTTATAATTTATTAACACGTATCATTATAATCAAAATTTCCTTTATAATGTACACTAATTTTGACTATATTAGTGTTTTATAATCCCAATAAGACTGAATTCTTGTTAAGACACTAATAAAGATGCTTACAAATATGTCTAATAATAGTAATATAAAATCTACAACATAGTCTAGATTTCATAGAAATCTTTGGAATTTAGTTTCATCAGGATAAAAATCTCATTTTATGACCTTTTTAAGATTCTTAATTTTAGCTTCTTCTACTGAGATTTAAGAGGATCCAATGATACAACACAAAAAGGACGTTAAATAAGAAGGATCAAAGGCCATTGGAGAGGTCGTTGGAGGGTCTAAAGGAGCTCGAAGGCAATCTAGAGTGACATGAAAAGTCATATCCGCCTATAGGTGACTGTCTTGATCCCATCTATGGTACTTTTTCTCTTCATCTGTGCCACTAGATGGACATCTACTTGGGCATGTGTCCTAAAGGATCTAGCTTGATTTTTTTTTCAATTGGGTCAGTTTTGGTCTCGTACATGTAATAAGTATCCCATGGCTATAATTAGTAGGTCTTTTCTTCATCCCGTAGTTTTAGTTGAATAATGATGAAATATACGCTTGAGAGTGTGAGATCTAGGATTAGCTTATTTTGAACCATCCTTTCAAAATGTGGATTACTGAGGAGTTTGATTCCCATATGGTTTGTGGAAGAGGTCAGTGTTTGACTTTATATTAAAGGGAGATCTTAGAATTTGATACTTTCTTTGATTGTCCTTTCCTATATTTTTTTTTGCATATCTATCTATCTATCTACTTGAATTTGTTTTTATCCTTTTTATTGGAATTTCTATACTATCATTTCTTTAGTTGTTTTGTTGGTTTCATCTTTTTATTTTTTGTGGGACATCATTTGATATCAGAGCTGAGTGTTGGATCATTCGTACAATTCTTGTCTTGAGTTGTGATAATGAAATAAAAACTCAAAAAAATAATAAATTTCATTTTTATCAAAAACACCAAAGAATGTTTGAGTTTTTGAATTTTTTTGTAGTTTCAACACTAGATGTGCCACTCCTCCAACACTACCGAGATGGACAGGCACCCGATGGCCTAAAGGCTTGACAGAACCAACTTATACTTTCTGAATGTAACTGTAGTAATAATAAGGCTCTGACAATTATAGTTAAGACTCCTTGATAAAAGACCAACATATCAAATATATTCTAAGACTCGGCAAAGCCTCGAATCATCCGGGATCTCACCAATAACCGCTGATTAAAATGTGATTCTTTTAGGGAGATCTACTATCTAGAATACATGTACCTGTGACATGAAACATAGTGTCCCCCAGGAGGGACTTCAGTTAGAAAGCTTGTACTAAATATGTAAGGCCTAAAGTAACCATATGTGAAACAAGAGCTCAAGTAAAACCAGGTACAATAGTATAGATAATGGTAGAAGACCACCTTTCCTTATACTTGTGGTATCATGTACATTACCTTCTTTGCTTTCCTTTACTGTTGTTTGCATTACTAACTATGAAAGATATTACAAATGACTAGCTGATCAGTGGTAAAAGAGGATAACCCATGCTAGGCATTTTAGCCCCTGGTATACGGTCCTTATAAATAAATAAATCGGGATCAACCCATGCTAGGATTTTCTTTAACCCCTGGGATACCACCCATAATACTGGGATCAACCAAAGCTAAGTGTTCCTTTTAACCATGGGATACCACCCATAAATGTATAAATTCATTTTACCTTATTTCATTAATTTTTGAGATTGTTCTTTGGTGGTCATAATGTTATCAAGCATTAGAGCTATGGTCCAATAGAAGAAGAAGAAAAAAAGAAGTGTAACATCAATGTAGAAATACTTTAGGACTTATATGACATCATGTATCTCACTAGGCATAAAACACATTCACTAATGAGACAAAAAGGCATGTCACATGTAAGGAGATGAAGAAGTTCAACAAATGAGTTAGTAAGGTGTATCACTAGTGAGCAAGTAACATTACATAACATATATGGGTTGTGGCAAATTCCATTGATCTTATATAACATATAGAAATTATAGTTGATTCCATTGATCTTACCTAGAATATAACAATTATGGCAGATTCAAGTGTAAAAATTTAGATATTTCAAATGGGGGAATATGTGCATACCAAGAAAAGGCATGTAATTCATAAACTAAAGAGGTATGGATTGTAAAAACTTGGTAATAAAAACTAGAAGGGTAGATGAGAATGGATACTATTGAGTCACAGGGGAAAATTCTAATTAGAAAGAAATATTTATTCCACATAAGGACATATAAACTATATTCTGAATAGGTAAGGACTCTTTAAGGTCACCTTATACCTAAACATGAAGAGAGTAATATTCAGAAAAAGAATATGTATAGACGAAAGAAGTATATAACCAATTATACAATTGAAGTAATTTTGGACAGGTTCTATATCAAGTATGTGACACTCAAAACATTAAAAATATAGGATCTTATAGACTCAAATAAGAGAAACATGTAACACTTTCACACACTTTTAGACCATGGGTAGTAAATAAGGTTGATTAAATATAGTGGGGTTTGTACTCTATCTCAATGTATCTTTTAACATGAAATATCATCTTCAAAGATCAATTTATAGGTACACGAGTATAAGAAATCATGCCAAAGAATATGAACTAGAATAGCCTTACATACTTTGTTGTGCAACCTGATTATTACAATTAATTATCCTTCTTTTCTTTAATGTGTTAATCTACAATATAAGAACATACTGGAGATAATTTAGAAACTAATCATAATGTAACCCTTGCAAAATAGTGTCTAAACAATTGACGAGCAGTAAGACTATTCAACCTTTAAAACACTTGGTGTATCACCACACCCTCCTTCTATATTTTAATGTAACTCCACTTAACTATTCTATAAGGTCTCCCACTGCCTCTACCAATAACACTTACAGACATCACCTAAACAGTCCAAAAATCCTGTAACACAAATAAGATATTGAAGTAATGACTTCCGATCACCATCCCATGAGTTCTTAAAAACAACATAAATAAAATCCTCAATAAAGGCCTAAATAAAAAAAGGGGAAAATTAGGGTAGTAACCTTACATTTATTTAGGAAATTTTCTTTCTTAAAGTGTACTCCATTAATACTCTAAGTTTCCCTACAAGTTGAACCAAATACTATGGAAAATATCATGGAGATTAAAGAGAAGTGGACTGCCAAGCATGGCAAAAGGGTTGTCCTACACTTCAAATAAAAATAAATTGATTTCCATAACATCCCATGATAGTATTATAGATTAATCATAGTTATTTTCACTGACCTTGGTTGGAAATAAGGAGTTCTTCAAGAACTATAGAAGAAAGTAGGTGACTATTTTTGGTTGAGAAGAGCTAGAGATAAATCTATTTTTTCTACAAATTAAAAATAGTGAAATGAGCTTATATTGGTATATATTCCCCTTCATGATCTCCTCTCTCTCATTAAATGAGACCAAATATTTCTTTCTTCTCAAAAGGACAACGTAGGTAAAACACCTACTTGGTTCTTTAAGCTAGTCAAGCAGTCCAAGTTGGTGATGCACCTAATTGCTCTATTAAGCTAAGGTCCATTTACCTTAAGTAGGTGATGCAGCTACTTTATATCTTTATTTGGTCCAATACTCTAAGTAGGTTATGCAACTACTTGGCCATGAACTTGGGCCTTGTGGATCTAAAACTACTGGGACTTGGCTCCCCATTCTTCTTCTCTTCTTTCTTTTAGTTTGGGCCAAAATTAATTCAAGTTGGAGGTAGTGTATTTGGACCAATAAGCTAGTGATGGGAGTCTTAGTAAGTGACACACTTACTTATTCCTTATATTGGTTAATAATTCAAAGTAGGTGATGCACCTACTTTTCACCTAATAGCTTAAATTAATTCAAGCAAGAAACTCGCTTATTAATTCCATGCTTAAAATGTTAACTTAATAATTATATGCACTAAGACACTTTAATTCTTTTATTTACACTTAACACTTATCTATAACATTTAAGATAAAAAAAAATACCTTACTTTTTGAGTTTAAGTACCTTCATCGATACTAACTTAGTCATATACATGCCAAAAAAATCCATCATTCTCCTTCGAATGAGAGATGTAGCTCACTCTAGAGTTTCTCAAAAATTTTTGCCCGACTGGGTGGTATAAAATGACATGAATAATGACCTACATGTATGATTGTTCCAATTGTTCATTGCTAGTATTTCTCTTTTGTAGGCAAGACAGTTTAAAAAACACTATCTTATAATATTACACACATACACACGCCGCACAACATTTTAAACGGTGCATGTTAAGAAATCAAATAAAGAGTAAGGCTCCTCTCGGACATATATAATCAAGTGAAACAATTTTGTATCCCATATTTCTCTACTCTTTTCCTTTGTATAACCAGTTTGATGTATAACATTTGGAATTTAGGAATCCAAAGTATGAATAATAGATACGGAAATATGTCACGTGCGTAAGATAACAAATGAACAAATGAGCAAGTGAACAAGTGATCAACTAATTAAGTGATCCTTCGAACAAGTGAATAGATACATGTGATAATCTGTAAAGCAAGACAAGTGATGTCGGAATCTCACGCAATTTCTTAGAATAATATTTATAATTGAAATTTGTATAGTCCTAAAATTCTCAAGTGGTCTCTCTCTTTTTCTTATGATCTTTTAATCCTACATAACATTCCAACAGAGGTGACATTTCTTGGATTTCAACCTTCCAATATATAAGATATGGATAGAATTTAGAACTTATTCAAGTGAGCCCTCAATGAATTCAATACCCTCGAAGGGAATAAAAAGTTATGGGTGTTAAGACATTAACACTGCACAGACACATGAAGTACTAGGTGTAAAAATGCAACTCTGGATGTAATCTATCTTAAGCCTGCTAGTAAATTCTCCTTACGTTAAGACCAAACATATCAAGGAGGCAACTTTTCCTTCTTTACAAATATCATAAAGCCTTTTATATGTTAATCCTATAAAACATATACCTTATAATGTGAAACCTTAATTTTTTTGCGCTTTGCATCTTTATAGGACACTATGTTTAGCCATCCATCTATAGGTAAAGTTTATGCTAAAATTCACATATGGGTCAAAAAAATTTCTTTGCAAGACCCCAACTTCACTATGAATCAAAGAGCTTAATCCCAATATATTTAATTCTTAAGTAAACAAGCACAATGGAGGCATATAACACATGGAAAAATAAATCACATAGGTTCTATGACACATAGCAATCGGCACATAGGATTACCTTATATATAAATAGTAAGCCACAATGAAGAGCATTTAGCACATAAATACTGCACATAAGAAACATATAATACTCAGGTATTTGTGTTATAGGAACATTGATCTATAAGTAAGTAAATTGTAAAAGCCAATAATATGTGCGCATGTAAGATTAGTAGCATGTGAGAAAATGAACTAGGACATGTAACGTCAGAAGATGAATTACAAAATATTAGTACATGAGCAGGTGGACTGCAAAAAAAATTGAGAAAATGGACTAGATGTGAGCACTACACAATATGTGAAAACTAGTTTTACATATAATAAATTAAAATGTGAATTATGTGGGTGGGTGGACTCTATACATATAAGTAGACTAATATATGAAAAAGAATAATTAAGGAAACATGAGCAAGTGAGCCTATGTCACATGGACAATTATTTAAACTATGATGCATGTAATTCTTAATCAAGTCAGCTATGAAGTATATTAACATATAGGAATGACATCTATGAAACATATAATATGCAGACAAGTGATTTGTGGTACTTATGTCCTATGAACAAGCAACGTAGAATGCCTTTAACAATTGAGACATAAATCAATGATGCATATATAATATGAAAAAGTGGTTTATTGAAAGTAATTAGAGAAATATATAATATATATTGGGCAGTATCCTTTAAAACATATCATAATATGTGAGGTTTTTATGAAGTAATAAACACCTATATATAATTGTTCTATGACAAATTTAACAGGTGAGAAAACAATCCTTAGAGGGTAAATGACTTACAATTAGATATGCTGTTGGATACGTAACATTATTAATTATATAGGTAACTAAAGTCATGAAAACTAGGTGGCATCCTATAGAAACACTCAACTATATATTTAATGCAAGTATATCACCACTGGTTCTAAATCACAAGTATGTAAGGCATAAAGTAACCATATGAGAAATAAGAGCTCATGTTAAACATGGTACAACTGTATAGATAATGATAGAAGACCACCTTTGCTTATACTTATGCAATCATGTACATTACCTTCTTTTATTTAGAAGGCTTTATGAGAATGGGTACTATATAATCTAGGTAATAACAACTAGAAGTTGCTTCATGAATAAATTTAATTGTGTCTTTGCAACTACTTAAAGTAAAGAGAAATAACTCTTTCTTATGACACATGATTATTAAGCATTCTCTTTAATAAGACACAAACTATAGAACCTTTTTTTCTAGTACTCATATATGTCATCTCCTTGTACTACAGAACCACTCTACTATATCTTAAGTGCAAGTATATCATCATTGGTTCTAAATCATAGGTATGTAGTTATCCCCATATTTGTTTATTCATATTAAAGTATATGCAATTTTCCCTTATATTCATATACACTTAAGAAATTTTCTTATACATATTCTAATAACCAAATCTTTCATGCTTCCTAAGTCAAATAAATATAGGGTAGAGTTAAAAAGGGAAATTCTCTACAGTTTATCTATACGAATATGAGGTTGAGAACTTTATTTTGTAACTAGTCGGTGTTATATCATAAGACTCTACGTTGATACCTTATTAAGGTTAGAGAAAGAAAATGAACAAGCGAACCTTGAGGACATCATAATACATAACCAAGTAAATCTTGGCAGTGGGAAATCAAATGAAGAAGTGATGTCTATAACTTATAGAAAATATACTTTATTTCTAGTAGTGACTACGTATGTGTAAGAACCATACTTCTTTCCTATAAAAGATGCAAGAGCATTTCCGGGTATCACACTAGGTGAATATCTCTACTAATAAGTGACCTTTTAATTTCACTCTCTATCTTATAGCGATTAATTAGACACAAAAATTCATATGGATACAAAACGACTTCCCATCTATTAAAAGCTTAAAAAGAAGTTGCTTCATAAATAAATTTAATTACATCTTTGCAACTGTTTAAAGTAAGGATCAATATCACTTTCTTATGTCAAATGCTTAATAAGCATTCTCTTTAATAAGACACAAACTATAGAACCTTTTCTTCTAGTACTCATCTAACCTATTCTCTTTAGTCCCATTTTTTTCTATAACCTAAACATAGATCGTACATGGCACTATATACAAGTATATGAAACAATTAAAACACTTTTGCTCAAAATATTCTAGCCAAAAAAAGAATATCATAATTAACCTTGTTAGGGTGGTCAAAAGCACATATCTTATAATTCCAACTACTAACATAATTAGGTTAATGAGTAAGCATATTTGCAACGTGCTCTATTGGACAACTAGGACTATCTCAAACCAATACCATTGTGGTAATTCACCTACCGCACTATAACAGTACCATATCTTTTAATTTGTAGAATGTTAAATCAACAAATTTTATTTCTAATACATACATAACCCTAAATATTTAATGTCTATCACTTATAAAGTACTGAATGTTCCCTATATGATTAGATCCTATAACCTTTGATGAATTATCATGGAAATCATGGAGTCAATAAATGGTGAGCTCCTTCTAAAAGGATGTACAATATAATCTGTTTCTATGATTAGGTAACCATTTACTGGGTTAGATTTAGATGACTCTCTCACATACTGCTAAGATTAACAAAAATTATACAAGTGGTACAAATATAGATGTAGATGTAAGTAATGCAAAACATCTACAGGTATTTTCTAATTATTAAATTTTAAACATCATAAGACCTTTGTTTAAAGATTGCCTCTAAGAAAATACCTTAACTATAGTAAGCACAATATAGATAACATAGATCATAGTATGCGTGGGAAAAATTTCTTAACTACTCTACCATATGATTTAGATTCTAAAAGAAGGTCATATTTTCTAAATTTCCAAGGAGCTCCTAGTTATAAATGTGCCACACAACATATTCATATATAATTCTCTACATGACACGGCCCTGTAGACACCCATGAACAAACTAATTTGATAACACTTTTGTCATACCTCCTACACTACCGAGACAAACAGACACTCGACACCCAAAAAGATTGAGAGAACCAACTTATACCCTGGGATTACTATGCATATAACTATAATAATTATAAGGCTCTAACAAGTATAGGTAATACTCATTGTTAATAGACCAAAATATATAGGCCCATAATAGAAATACATGACTTGGACGTTGGGTCCTTAATTACTAAAGAATAAGACACCACCGTACTTTACTTTAACAATAGTCTACAAAGACTCGAAGAGACTGATGACATTAGTTTAGATCATGAAAGTACCCTCCATACCTTATATATAATACAATATCAAATACATGCTAAGACTTGACAAAGCCCCGAATTAACCTGGAGCTCACCAATAGCTGCTGAGTAAAATATTTTTCTTTTTGGGAGATCTATTAGATGGAATACATGTACCTGTGACATGAAACATAGTGTCCCCAAGAGGGACATCAGTACAAAAGAATATATTGAATATGTAAAGCATAAAATAACTATATGAGAAATAAGAGCTCAAGTTAAACTTTGTACAACTGTATAGATAATGATAGAAGACCACCTTTGCTTATACTTGTGCAATCATATACATTACCTTCTTTGCTTTTGAAGGGTATATGATAATGGGTACAATATAATTTAGACAATAACAATTAGAAGGGTATATGAGAATGGGTTCTTTTGAGGCACGTGGGTAGATTCTAATTAGGAACAAATGTGTATCCCACATAAGGATATATAAACTATATACTAAATAGGTTATGACTGTATAGGGTAACGATATACCCAAAGATAATGCGAATAATATTCAAAAAATAGCATGTATAGCCGAAAGAAGTATATTATCAATTAGGCAATTAAAGCAATTTTGGACATATTGTATATCAAGTATGTGAAACTCTTAACTTGAAAAATCTTTGATCTTATTGACTCATATAAGTGAACATGTGACAGTTTGGCAAATTTTAGAGCATAGGCAGCAAATAAAAGGTGGATTAACTACGGTGGGGTCTGTACTCCATCACAATGTATCTTTTAACATGAAGGATCATCTACAAAGCTCACTTTATTGGTACATGAGTATAATACATCATGCCTAAGAATATGAGCTAGAATAGTCCTACATACCTTGTTATGCAACCTGATTATTATAATGAATTAACCTTCTTTCCTTTAAGGTGTTAATCTACAATATATGCACATAATAGAGCTAATATTAGTAAATATTAATAATGTAACCTTCTAAAATATTATCCAAATAATTTAGAGGTAGTAAGACTATTTATCCCCTCAAACACTTGGCGTATCACTACAACCCTTCTTCTATACATTAATGCAACTCCACTTAACCATTCTATAATGTTACCCACTGGTTGCAACAATAACACCTATAGACATCACCCAATTAGTCCCAAAATCCTTCAACGCAATATAAGACATTGAACTCATGGCTTTTGACCACCATCCCATGAGTTTAAATAAAATCCTCCATGAAGGCCAATACATAATGATTGGATAATTGGGGCATTAACCTTACCTTTATTTCTAAAATTTTCTTTCTTAAAGTGTACTCCATCAATAATCTAAGTTCCCTTTTACATCGAACCAAATACTATTGGAAAATATCATAGAGATTAAAGAGAAGTGGACTGCCACGCTTGGCAAAAAGGGTTGTCCTACAATTCAAATATAAATAAATTGATTTCCATAACTTCCCATGATAGTATTAAAGATAAACCATAGTTACTTTTTCTCACCTTGGCTGGAAATAAGGAGTTCTTAACGAACCCTAAGAAAAAGTAGGCAGCTATTTTTGGTTAAGAAGAGCTGGAGAGAAATCTTTTTTTCGTACAAATGAATAATAGTGAAAGGAGCGTATCTTGGTATATATTACCATTTATGACCACCTCTCTCTCTTTAAATGGGACCATATATTTTGTTTTGCTGAATAGATCCAAGTTGGTGATGCACCTATTTGGTTATTTAAGCTAGTCAAGTAGTCCAAGTAGGTGATGCACCTACTTGCTCTATTAAGCTAGTCAAAAGGTCCATTTACCTTAAGTAGGTGATGAAGCTAGTTTATCTTATAATTTTTTCAAATAATCTAAGTAGTTTATGTAACTACTTGGCCATTGGACTTGGGCCTTATGGATCTAAAACTATTAGGCCTTGGTTGTCCATTCTTCTCCTTTTTTTCTTTTACTTTTGGCCAAAATTAACTCAAGTAGGTGGTATTATATTTGACCCAATAATTTAGTCAAGGGATACTTAGTAGGTGACGCACCTATTTCGTTCTTATATTGGACAAAAAGTCAAAGTAGGTGATGCACCTACTTGTCATCTACTAGCTCAATTTAAGTCAAGAGAGAATCATGCTTGTTAATTCCATATTCTAAGTCTTAAAATGTTAACTAAATTCTTATATGCACTAAGACACTTTAATTCTTTTGTTTGCACTGAACACTCACCTTCAACCTTTAAGATCAAAATCCACCTTACTTTTTAAGTTTAAATACCTTCATCGATACTATCTTAGTCATATACGTGCCAAAAAAGTACGGGGTGTTACATCATCCCCTATTTGGATCATTCGTTCTCAAATAAGCAGTGTAGCTCAAAATAATGTTGACTCTAGAGTTTCTCTAAAATTTTAGCCCAAGTGGGTGGCATAAAATGACATTAATGATGACTTACATATATGATTGTTCCAATGGTTCATTTCAAGTATTTCTCCCTTGTAGACAAGATAGTTCAAAACACACTAGCTTACAATATTACATATATACACACCTCGCACAACATTTTAAACGATGCATGTTAAGCAATCAAATAAAGAGTAAGGATTCTCTTGGAAACATATAATCAAGTGAAACAATTTTGTATCCCACATTTATCTGCTTATTTTCTTTGTATAAACAATTTGATGTATAACATATTTAATTAAGGAATCCAAAGTATGAACAATGGATACGAAAATATGTTATGTACGTAAGATAATAAATTAACTGATGCACAAGTGAACAAGTTATCAAGTAATTAAGTGATCCTACGAACAAGTAAATAGATGCATGTGAAACTTATAATCTATAAAGCAAGACAAGTGATGTCGGAATCTCAAAAAGTTTCTTGGAACAATATTTATAATTGAAATTTGTATAGTCCTAAAATTCTCAAGTGGTCTCTGTCTTTTTTTAAGATCATTGAACCCTTCATAACACTATAACAGAAGCTGTATATCTTGAATTTTAACCTTTCAATATGTAGGATAAGGATAGAATTTAGAACTTATTCATGTGAGCCCTCAATAAATTTAATATCCTCGAAGGGATTAAGAGGTTATAGGTCTTACTGACATTAACACTGCAAGGATACTTAAAGTACTAGGAGTAAAATGTAACTCTAGATGTAATCTATCTTAAGCCTAATAGTCAATTCTCTGTACGTTAAGAGCCAACATATCAAGGGCTCAACTTTTCCTTCTTTTCAAATCTCATAAGGCTTTTAATACATGAATCCTATAAAATACATACCTGCTACTATGAAACCTTAATTTTATTGCTCTTTGAATCTTTATAGGACACTATTCTTAGCCATCCATATATAGGTACACTTTATGCTAAAATTCACATATGCGTTAAACTATTTTTCCTAGCAAGACCCCAACTTCACCATGAATAAAAAGGCTTAATCCCAATATATTCAAAGTTTAAGTAAACAAGCACAATGAAGGCATATAACACATAGTCAAATAAATGACATAGGTTCTATGACACATAGTAATCGGCACAAAAGATTACTTTATATATAAATAGTAAGCCACAATGAAGAGCATTTAGCATATAAATAATGCAGATAAGAGGCATATGATACTTAGGTATTTGTGCTATAGGAACATTGATCTATATGTAGGTAAATTGTAAAAATCGATAATATGTGAGCATATAAGATAGGTAGCATGTGAGAAAATGAACTAGGACATGTAATGTGGGAAGATGAATTTCAAAATATTAATACATGAGCAGGTGGACGGCAAAAAAAAGTCGAGAAAATGGACTAGATGTGAGTACTACCCAACATGTGAACACTAGTTCTACCTATAATAAATTGAAATATGAATTACATAGGTGGGTAGACTCTATACATATAAGTAGACTAATAAGTGTATAATCATACTTTAGGAAATATGAGAAAGTAAGCATAAGTCACATGGATAATTATTTATACTACGATGCATGTGATTCTTAACCAAGTAGGCTATAAAGTATGTTAACATATAAGCATGTCATCTATGAAACATATAATATGTTGACAAGTGATTTATGGTACTTATGACCCATGAGCAAGTAACATAGAATGCGTTTAACATTTGCGACATTAATCAATGACGCATATATAATATGAACAATTGGTTTATTGCAAGTAATAAGAAAAAATATAATATATTCTAATCACCAAAGCTTGTATGATTTCTAAGTCAATATATAATAGGGCAGAGATAAAATGGGAAATTCTCTACAGTCTATCGATAGGAGTGTGAGTTTTAGAACTATACTTTGTTACTTGTTTGCGATACACCATAAAACTCTATGTTTATACCTTATTATGGTTAGAGAAAGAAAATGAACAAGTAAGCCTTGAGGACATCATAACACATAAATAAGTAAATCTTGGCAGTGGGAAATCAAATGAATAAGTTATGCCTATAACTTATAGTAAATATACTCCATTGCTAGTAGTCACTATGAATGTGTAAGAACCATATTTCCTTCATATAAATGAAGTAAGTGCATTTTAGGGTACCACACTAGGTAAATGTCTCTGCTAACAAAGTGACCTTTCAATTGCACTCTCTATCTTGTTTATATTAACTAGACACAAAAATTCCTATTGATACTAAACGACTTCCCATCTATAAGAAGTTTTAAATGAAGTTACATAAGGAATAAACTTGAATGCGTCTTTTCAACTGGTTAAAGTAAGGAGATAATATATCTTTCTTACTTTAGATGCTTAGTAAGCATTTTCTTTAATAAGACACAACCTATAGAACTTTTTCTTCTAGTACTCATACATGTCATCTCCTTGTATTATTAGGGAACTTTACTTATCTCATATCTCCATTCTCTGATATGTGAATGTAATTCTCCTTTATTACTTATGCAACTAAAACACTCTCCTACTAGTGATTAACTTACACTTTGCCTTTATCTACTCTAAATATTTAATAGATCACCACTAATTTATAAAACTTAAAAATTTAAAACCTCACTCTTTAGTCACGCTCTTTTCTATAACCTATACATAGATCGTACATGGAACTATATACATGTATATGAAACAATTAAAACACTTATGCTTAAAATTTTCTAACCACAAAAAGAATAACACTATTAACATATTTTGGGTGGCTGTAAGCACATATCTTATAATTCCAACCACTAACATAATTAGGTTAATGAGTAAGCATATTTGCAATGTGCTCTATTGGATAATTAGGACTATTTCCAACCAATACCATTATGGTAATTGACCGACCGCACTATACTACTGCCACATCTTTTAATTTGTACAAAGATAAATCCACAACTTTTATTTCCAATACAAACATATCCCTAAATCTTCAATATCTATTATTTATAAAGTACTGAACGTTCCCTATATGATTATATCTTATAACCCTGGAGAAATAATCATGGAAATCATGGACCCAGTAAGTGTTCATATCCTTCTAAGAGTATGTAAAATAAAATTTATTTCTATGGTAACTATTTCTTGAGTAAGATCTAAATCATCCTATTACATCCTGCTAAGTTTAACCAAGATGATACAAGTGGTACAAATGTAGATAGAGATACAAGTAATGCAAAACATAGACAAACATTTTTAAATTATTCTTTTTAAACATCATGAGACTTTTGTATGAAGATTGCCTCTAATTAAATACCTTAACCATAGTAGGCACAATATAGATGACATGGGTAATGGTATGCATGGGAAAAATTTCTTAACAACTCTACCACATGATTTAGATTCTGAAAAGAAGGTCACATTTGCAAAATGTCCAAGAAGCCCCATAGTTATAAATGTGGCGCACAACGGATTTATAAGTAAGGATCTACCCAAAATACCTTTGTAGACTTCCTAGGAGGACCTGTTCTGATACCACTTCTATCACTCCTCCTACACTACTGAGACAGACAAGCACCTGACACCCTAAAGGCTCGAGAAAAACAACTTATACCTTGATATTAATATGCATGTAACTATAATAATTATAAGGATCTAAAAAGTATTGGTAAGACACCTTGATAATATACCAAGATAGATAGGTCCATAATAGACATACATGAGTTAGCCGTTGGGGCCTTGATTACTAAAGAATAAGACACCATTGCACTTTACTTTAAGAATAGTCTACAAAGACTTTAAGATACTGACAACATTAGTTTGGATCATGAAAGCAATTTGTCATACCTTCAATATAATATAATATCTAACACATGCTAAGACTTGACAAAGCCCCGAATCAACCTGGAGCTCAGCAATAGCTGCTAAGTAAAATGTGCTTTTTTAGGGAGATCTATTAGTTGTAATACAAGTAGCTGCAACATAAACCATAGTATCTCCCAGGAGGGACATCAGTTCAAAACAATGTACTAATTATGTAAGGCATAAAGTCACCATATAGGAAATAAGAGCTCAAGTTAAACTTGGTATAACTGTATAGATAATGATAGATGACCACCTTTGCTTATACTTTTTCAATCATGTACATTACCTTCTATTCTTTACTTTACTGTTCTTTGCATTACTAACTTTATAATATATTACAAATGACCAGTTGATCAGTGGAAAAAAAGGATGACCTGTGCTAGGCATTTTAGCCTTTAGGATACGGTCTTAATAAATACGTAAATCGGGATTGAACCATGCTATGATTTTCTTTCACCAATGGGATACCACCCATAGTATTAGGATTGAACTACGCTAGGTTCTCTTTCCACCACTAGGATACCACTAATAAATGCATAAATTCACATTACCTTATTTCATTAGTATTTGAGATTGATCTTTGGTGGTCATAATGTTAATGCGGTTTAGAGCTATATATCAATAGAAGAAGAACAACAAAATAAGTGTAACATTAATGTAGAAATACTTTGGGATTTATATGACACCATGAACCTCACTAGGCATAAAACATATCCACTAATAAGATAAAAAGTCATGTGACAAGTAAGTAGATGATGATGTGCAACAAATGAGTTAGTAAGGTGTATAACTAGTGGGCAAAAGAAATTACATAACATATATGGGTTGTGGAAGATTCTATTAATCTTATATAGAATATTGCAATTGTGGCTGATTTTATTGATCTTACATAGAATATAGCAATTGAGGAAGATTCAAGTGTAGAAATTTAGATGTTTCAAATGGGGGAAATTTACATACCAAGAAGAGACATGTAACTCCTCATCCTAAAAGTTTTGGGCTGTACAATCTAGGTAATAACAATTAGAAGGGAACATAATACTATTAAGACACGTGGGCAAATTTTTTTTATTGGTTTAATTTATAATTTATTAATAATAAAAGTATCAATACATAAATGGGCCAACCCATCCTAAAAATATCCAAAAAATCTAAAATAAATTGGGTAGGTCCAACCTAAAATCCGACCCATTAAAAAAATATTTAATAAGTGTATAGGGTTTCCTAAATAAGCTAAGAGAAGCTCAAAATAGTCCTCATCACCTCTTCTCCCTTTTCCATGGCTTTCTTCATCATTCTCCAGCTCCAAATGCTTCTTCTTTGGGTGATAAATTTTGTTCCTTGGTATAGCTATTTTGAATGCTTCTCCATCTTCAATAGTAAGTTGTTTCCTCCCATTTTGCGCCTTCTGATTGACTTTACTCGTGCTTAACTCTATCTTTCTTTCTATATTAGCTAAGATGTCCTGTACTAAGGTGTGTGAAAAGATTTTTGGTACAAAAAAATAGGGTCTAGTTCGCTTAGTCCTAGTCATCATTCCTGATGAGCTTTCTATTTCTTTTATGTTAAAGCCGCTAAGTAATCTATAAATTAACATATCCTTTGTTAACTAGTTCTAGAAGGGAGAGAGATAAAGAGATGCTCAGACTCATTAGTAACTAGATGATGCTAAGAACCGAAGATGCATATGCTGACTATCTGACCATGGACCCCTGATATACTGAGAGACCTTTTTGATGGTTGGTTACATAGGCTATGTAGTAATTCTTTTTTGTTTGTTCCAAATCTTGTATCGATAAATATGAAGGAACTGTACTATCCTGTCCAGTCTGTAGAATGATGTATAACTGCTAGCCTTAGATAAGATGTCTGATACTTATCACTGTTTAGAATCTTTCTAGTTGTGCTAGGCATTTGATGAAATATTGTATATGTGAATGAATTTTTCTCTATCTCCATGTTAGATAAATGGTTTGCTAACTGATTACCCTCTCTGTATGTATGAACTAGCTGTACTTATTTGCTTTTAATTAATCTCCATGTTTGTATTATTATATCTTCTATCTTACATGGTATTTTCCACTCCTTGATGAGAATCTTCTTCATTGTTAGAGAGTCAGTATGTATGATCACTCTATCTTATCCTGATATGCTGCAATGTTTAGCAGCATTCAAAATAACAAGTTCTTTTGCTTGTATACTAGTTGCATCCTTAATAGTTGCTCCTGCTGCATACAGTAGATCCCCCTATTTATCTCTTAGTCAAACTCCCCAAGAACTTCTCCTTGGAATGTTCTTTGAATCACCTTATGTATTTTATTTTACCCATCCAGATTTTAGAGGCTCCCACAGTACACATATAACCTTAATTCTAGGTTTTAGCTGACTTAATTATTGCATAATGCCTGGCTAATCTCCTGAGAAGTCTAATTCAGGTTTTCTCACCTTAAGTAACATTCTCAAATTCTTTATAACATTCATTATCATCTTGTGTATAGATACTCCCTTTCTTTCATGCTTCAGTGCATTCCTTCTTCTCCAAAACTCCCATATTATCATAGCTGGCACTGCTCTATAATAACCTTTTTCCTTTGGCTTCATATCTGCATTCCACCATGCATATATTAAATTTTTTAGACTCAATCCCTATATATTAATTCCTGTAAAAGAAGTAAAATAGGACCAATCCTGTTAGCAAAATCAGATCCTAGTAGCACATAAGTCACTATCTCCTATGTTGGATTTAGACAACATCAACATATAAAAGGACGTTCCACTCCCATCTCCTAATTATAGCATCAACTGAAATCTTCCCTTTCCACATGAAAAAACTTTTTTGAAAGGCACACCATTTATCCAAACCTTTTTGTAAAACTCATTAGGGTTCTCTCTATTCCTAACAAAGTGCCATGCTGATTTGACACTAAAATTCCACCTTTTCCCCAGCGTTCATACTGTCTTGTCTTGGTGCACTTCATTCTGAGAAGCATTCATATTCTGAGCTATATGCTACACCATGTCCTCTGACAATAATTCTTATAGCTTCTGTACATCCCAATGCCCATCCTTTATAAATCCTTTACTTTTTGATAACTATTATCCCATTACCTGCTTACCTCTACAATAGAATATCAATCACCTAGTCCAGTCCAATTATTATACCAAATATATGTATTGCCTCCCTTTATTCTCCAAAAAAATTAAATGATCAATAAGATCCCATGTTTGGAGCATCTTCTTCCAAACTTGGTTACCATCTCCAGTTTTTCACAAAACTTCTTTAGGATGTAATTTGCTGCAATACTTATTCATCATATACTCACTCCATATAGACGTCTTAGTTCTAAAGTTCAACCACAGTTTATAGAATAATGTTGTAGATACATTATAAAGTCTCCTAAACCTAACACCTCATTCCTCTTCTAGTACATACATCTTATACTAAGCCACCCAATGTCTTCCTTTTTCTTTCTCATTTATATCCCCTTGTTTCATCCCCCTAGAAGATTTATAGAAACATTTAGGTTGTCCATTAATCAATAAGAAATACCAATTATTTGACAGTAGACTGTATACCATATTTATAAGCTTGTACACAGAACCCAATCTTTCTGAGCACTTTTGTCAAAAAAAGCCACTCCACCCTATCATAAGCTTTCATCATATCAATTTTAATGTCCATATTTAGTGGTTTCACTCTTTTTTTGATTTTAAAAACTTATTTTCTGTACTACCAAAATGTTCTCAGCTATACTTCTTCCATGAAAAAATCTAGCTTGTTCTTCAGATACTATATCTGGTAAAATACACTTAAGTCTTTCATGAATAATCCTTGAGAAGATTTTATTAACAAAATTACTAAGTGATATTGGTCTTAAATCTAAAAAACTGCTAACAGTTAGCTTTTTAGGAATTAGAACAACATTTGTATGTGTAATGAAACTTGGGAGTTCATAGCCACAGAAAAAGGCTATAACCATTTGATTAATATTAGTAGCTATTATTTCCCAAGCATCCTAAATGAAAGCCCCAGTCATACAATCTGGACCTCCAATACTATTTCTATTCATCCCCATCACTGCAAATTTTTTTCTCCAATGTTGGAACTTTTATAATATCATCATTTTGTTCATCTATTACCACTGAAAGTAATGCATCCAATATTTAAAAATCATGAACATCCTCATGTTTTTAAAACTAATTCTGATAGAACAATACAATAGCTTTAGCGATTTCATCTTTATGTTCCAACCATTCCCCTTCCTCACTGTGAATTCTGTTAATCCTTAGTCTAGATCTTCATCCCTTTACAATAGCATGAAAAAATATTGTGTTCTTCTCTCCATCTTTAAGCCAATGAAAATTAACTTTCTACTTCAAGTAATCTTCTACTCTTTTCAACTGCACTGTCAGCTCAGCCTGAGTCTTGAATAAGGATGTTATATTCTCTCCTAATAGGTTTTTTTCAAACTACTTCTCCCTTATCTTGATTACATCTTCAAGAGTAGCTATCTCTTGTAAAATATTTTGAAAAGTTTGCTTACTCCACTTAGTCAATGTATCCTTGGTCCTCTTTAGTTTCTGATGAAAAACAATGAATGGCTAATAACCTCCATAGAACATTCCTCCTTAAGCCAAAAAGTAAGGAACCTAAATTGTTTGATCAAATGCTTCTGATTAGTACTTCAATAAAGTAACTAGGAAGCATGATCATGACCACTCCTTGGTAAATTTTCCACCTCCATTATAGGGAATAGTTCTTGTATCTTGTCATTAATAAATATTCTATCCAACCTTTTAAATATATATTCTTTTTCTAATTTTCCATTCTACCATGTAAATTCACTCCCTTTAAAATCAATTTATTCCAGACTACAATTGCCTATGCAATGGTTAAAGTCCTCTGTTTCTTCAAATGTCACAGGTAAACCTCTAAGTTTCTCCTCTGCATGCCTTATTACATTAAAATCCACTCATACAATCCATGGATCATTTATATTACTACTTAGATTCTTCAGAGAATTCCTAAGCAAAACTCTCCCCATTTAATTACATCTGGAATATATTAAATTGACCACCACCACCACTCATGAATGCTAATTCTCCTGTCTGAGTGTGAGTTTCTATTCCTTATCACTAACTATGGTATACTCCATTGTGATTCTATGAATCCCATATCTTTCCTGATATATTGACTGCAACATGCTCCATTCCCAATCTTCTCTTATATACCTCAACATTACGCCCCTCCTGAAATGGTTCCATGAGACCTGCGAAAACAAAATGGTACCTTTTCTGGATTGTTTTTAACCTTGTAAATACCTTCTGAGTGTTAACAACCCTTATATTTCATATTAAAGCATTCATTTTGAAACTGAATAAGTTGTTTCACTCTTTGTCGGCATTGTACTATTACAAATGTCTTTGCTGTTTTTGTTCCTTTTACAATGCTTCTTTCTTAATGACCTAGTCTGATTAAGAGATAAATCTCCTTTCTGTGCCAACTCCTCAACATTTTCTATTAAGTCATCTTTATCAAGATCCTCTTGCTTACTATTAACAACTTCCATCATGTTACTCACCTCCATAGCAAGAGGCATAAAATTCTCTAGAATTTGTTCCTGAGAATTATTGTTATGTACAAAAATCAACTCTCTTGACTCATTCTGACTCCCCTCTTCTTCTGAAGTTTTTTTGTATCTTCACTTTTACCATCTGAGATTTGAACTTTAGTATTATCTACTCTCTGACTTTATTCCTTTCTTTTTTTCTAATTGTTTTTGTTATGATTCTTCAACCTTGTCCTCAACCTTGTTATTCTTGCCCTGATCTTCTATTACTGCTACAACTGTCTTCCCAAAACTTCTATTGACCTAATCTTTGGTGCTCTCCTTGTCTTTTAGATTGGTAGCTACAATATATTCCTCCACTTTGCCTTGTTGATTCAATACATCAAATGTATTTTTTGTTTCTATAGCTTTCACTGTATCCTTCACCTTTCCTAGAATGTCACCATATTAATACTTTCTATAATTGCTCTTTCTGGGATTCCATGGATTGTTCTCCTTCTCTAAATTAACACCTGTATTGTGCTTTCCTTGTATACCTTTTTCAGTATTATGTTGAGTTCTATTTTCCTACTGCTTCTGTTTAAATAAATCTAGATGAATATCCAACATGAATCCTCATAATGACCTTGTAAACAATACTCTTTGTAATACTTAGGTTTGTAGTCAAATTGGATTTTGAAGGGGTGCATCCTACTTCTTGGGTTCATCTTTGATCTCATGATTATATCCCTGATAGTTCTAGACTTCTACCAATTGCTACTAGTCCTCCTCAAGGTGAGGAGTCTAATAAAGAATTCTATCAATCTATTCATATTATTACTCAAATAATCTATTCTTAGGTTGAATGGGGTACGATGGGTGCTTTGTCTACTGAGGTCATAAGGGTTGACCAATTTATATAGATGGGTCCTCTCACTCTTTTGGATTAAAGATGAAGGAGGATCCACTGGGCTTATTTGATAAAGTGGTAAGATATTTTGGGTGATGAAGGCTACCAATGTAGAGGGGGTAAACTTTGTTGCTTATTAGCTCAAAGATATTGCATATCAGTAGTATAAAGAGTAGGACTTGGATAAGGGTGATGTGGTAGAATTGGTCTTGTAGGATACTTTTTATAAGGCCTTTTTGGTTCGCTTCTTTTCCTAAGAATTGAAGGAAGCAAAATTGGAGAAGTTTGTGAGCCTCAAATAAGGGAGGATGTCTTTCAAGGAATATGCCTTGAAGTTTCACCAATTTTAAAGGTATGCTCTAATTTAGTTGTTGACATGCAGGAAAGATTAAGGATTTTCTCTTCTAAGTTGAATTGGGATTTGATTTTGGATAGCAAGACTACCTAGCTAATTAAAGATATGGTCATCTCTAGGTCGACTAGTCTTATGTAATAAGTGGAGGATAAAAAGTAAAGGCAGGCAGAGTTTGGAGATCGATAGGGTAGGAGGAGCAGGTTTTTTTATCGGGGAGGTGTTCAGTCTCAGGGTGGTCAGGATGGTGGCTAATGGAAGAAAAAGAAGTAGGGAGTTTTGGTTCCTACTCTTCTGCTAGTTCTCCTTACAAGGAGGGCGACATGTGTTATCAAGGTGGTCACAATTTCTGAACCCAGGGTGGCCAATCTCAGGAAAGTGGAGGTCAGTTAGTTTCTTTATGCCCTCCTTGTTGGTTTTGTGGTCGTCCTCATCAGGGTTATTATGATGAAGAAAGGGACAAATTCTTCAAGTGTTGCTAGGTAGGCCATCAGCTTAGGAATTATATGGTTAATAAGGTTAATATGGGGGAGAATAAGATTCATGTGGCTTTATCTTCTACTCCTACAGTTGGTGGTGTGGCATCTACTTATGTTATTGCTCCTAGTTCTAGTGTTGGTCGAAATAGGTTTTATGCTTTGGCATCCCAATAAAAATACAAGGAATCATTTGATGTAATTACTGGTACGTTACAACTTTTCTCTCATGATGTATATTATTTGCTTGATAAGGGATACACACTTCTCTATGTGACTCCTTTAATGGCTATATCTTTTGGTTTTAATTTGGATGTTATGTTAGATACTCTATCTATTAAAACCCAGTAGGTGACTCAGTTATTGCTAAGAGAGTGTATAGGGGTTGTGTGGTTTCTATTGGTGGTGGGTAGACTTTGGTGGATTTGTTTCAACTTGATATAGTAGATTTGATATAATTTTAGGGAGGGATTGGTTACACTGTAGTTATGCGTCCTTCTATTATCGAACTCAAAGGGTTATCTTTACGTTCCCTAGTAAGTCGATTATAGAATTGGAGTGTTGTTCTTTAGCTCCTAGGGGGTAATTTATTTTTTATCTTATAGCTCGAAGGTTAATCTGCAAAGGATGTCTTTATCACTTGGTCTGAGTTAAAGATTCTAATTTGGAAGGTCCTTATTTCTAGTCAGTTCTAGAGGTTATGTTTCCTGAGGTATTTTTTAGATGATCTTCCTGGTGATCCTCAGGATAGGGAAATCGAGTTTGGTATTGTTCTAGTTTTGGGCACTCGTCCAATTTCTACTCTTCCATATAGAATGGCTCCGACTGAGTTGAGGGATCTTAAGAAGAAAGTTAAGGATCTTTGAGATAAGGGATATATTCATCCTAGTATAGCTATTTGGGGTGTACCGGTGTTGTTTCCGTGCAAGAAGGATGGTTCGCTTTTGATGTGTATTGACTATAGGAAGTTGAACAACGTGACTATCAAGAACAAGTATTCTCTTCCAAGGATAGATTATCTATTCGACAAGTTGGAAAGTGCCAAGTTCTTCTCTAAGATAGATCTTCAATCTAGGTACTATCAGCTAACGATTAAGGAGTTTTATATCACTAAGATGGCTTTTCGTACTAAGTAAGGGCACTTTAAATTTTTGTGATGTCATTTAGATTGACAAATGCTCCGGCGACATTTATGTATCTGATGAATAATGTTTTTCGTCAGTATTTGGATCTTTTCATTATTATGTGTATTAATGACTTTCTAGTTTATTTGAAGAGTGAGGTGGATCATGCTAATTACCTCTATGTGGTGGTGCAGACCTTAAAGGAACAACAGTTGTATGCGAAGTTCTCCAAGTGTGAGTTTTGGTTGAACATTGTAACTTTATTGGTTCATATTATTCCTAGTGAGGAAATCATAATGGATCCACAAAAGGTTTTTTTGGTGAAGAGGTGGCCTAGATGCATTATTGCATCTGACATTCGGAGATTCTTGGGTTTAGCTGGGTATTATAGGTGGTTTGTGGAAAGATTTTCATCGATAGCTGCTCCTTTGACTAAGTTAAGTTACAAGAAGGTCAAGTTTTCTTTTTCGGATGCTTATAAAGGGAGTTTTGAGAAGTTGAAGGATAAGTTGACTTTGAATAAAATTCTAACTTTGCCAGAAGGCAATGATGGGTTTGTTGTTTTTTGTGATGCATCTCGAGTGGGGCTTGGTTGTGTGTTGATGAAGCATGGAAAGGTGATTGCCTATTCTTCTAGGCAGTTGAAGGTACATGAGAGGAACTATCTAACTTATTATTTGGAGCTATTGTTAGTTGTGTTTGCTTTTAAAATATGGCGGCATTACTTGTATGGTGTTCACGTTGATATCTTTTCTGATCTTAAGAGTCTACAGTATGTGTTCACTTAGAAGGATCTTAATCTCAGGCAGTGGAGATGGCTTGAACTTCTCAAGGACTATGATATGAGTCCTCACTACGACCTTGGTAAGGCTAATGTGGTTGCTGATGCTCTTAGCAGGTTATCCATAGGGAGCTTGGCTTATGTGGAGGAAGGAAAGTGAGAATTGGTGAATAATACTAACCGCTTGGCTAATCTTGGAGTTCGCCTATTGGACTCCAAGGATGGTGGTGTGATGGTGCAAGAAGTGGTTCGATCATCTCTTGGTGCGGATATTAAGGAGAAACAAGTGCTAGATCCTATCTCTATGAAAATAAAGAGTGACGTTGGTGGTAAAAAAGTAGTGGTATTTGAGATCGATGGTGATGGTTCCTGTACTAAGGTATGTTTTGTGTTCCTGAGGTAGACAGTTTGTGATAAAGGATTTTGGCTGAGGCGCATGTATCACGCTTTGTTGTTCATCCCTGATAGACTAAGATGTATCATGATCTCAAGTAGATCTATTGGTGGAATGGCATGAAGAGGGATGTGGCTGATTTTGTGGCCATGTGCATGGTTTTCAATAGGTTAAGGTTGAGCATAAGAGGCCCAGACGGTTGTATAAAAAAATTGATTTTCCTGAGTGGACTTGGGAAGTGATCATCGATCTTCCTTAATCTCGGAATTAATATGATTCAATTTGGGTCATCAATGATACGGGAAAACTATGGAAACACAGAAACAAGGTGATAACAACACCGCAACATCAACACAACAAAAGATAACAAAATGAACAACAACATTAAGGGAAACAAACTCAACATTTATAGATAACAACACCAAACTAATATAAGAAAGTAAAGGAAAAATAGTGATACATAAACTATTCCAAGATTTAGGAACTAAAGTGTGTATCAAACACTAGAACCCCTAAGGCTCACAATAGAAACACCAAACTCTTACTTTAACCCAACAGGGAATCAATCTCCTCAATAACCCAAGTTTCTAAACCAAAATGCAACACAAGTGAATCCACACTATGTCTTTCCCTAGTTACGATTTCTCTACTCTCTCTCAAGAGAAGAATTGTTCTTTTAAGTTTCAGTATCAATAACAAGCTAAGTGAAATAACCTTAAAAGGTTTTACTTATAATCTATTACAAGATGAAGGCAAAATAACCAAAATACCCTTAATGATAGGGGAGACCATGGTGTGCTAAGACGACATGTGCAATCTCTAAAATGCCCTTAATGATGGGGCGACCATGTAGTGTTTGGACTTGATGAGTAGGGTGCCTCTTCAATTCTCGAAAAACGTGGGTGCTTCATACTTTGAAATATGTGTTCTCGGGTAGGCATCAAAGGTAAGCTCCTATGTAACCTTCCATACATGGGATTGCTCTATTGTGGTCACAAAATGGGTCCCCTATGTGGTATTATCGTGCCCTCAATGTGACTACAACTGGATTCTTTATGTGTTGGACTTCCTTGATGTTATCAAAGGATATGATAGCCATTTGGATCGTATAATCCTCCCCTTCTTGAAATGGATTCGACCTCAAGTTCATACAATGCTAAATCAAAAAAAGGACAAACAAGCACAACATCCTCATGGATTGAGGGTTAAGGTTAGTGCAACAAATAACATCATCATGTCAAGGTGGTACACACTTGAAATATAACCACAAATCCTTTGTTTTTAACATGAAAAGATTAGTGAAAATGTCACAAATGAAGTGTCTTCGAGAATCACCAAGAGATAATAAAACTACAAAGGTCATGATGGCATCACTAGATACAAAAGGTAAGATTATCTTTACCTTAGGAGCCATAAGACACAATTGCTTCACCACCTACTTAAGAGAACATATCAAGAGTAGTTCCTTAATTGAAGTTAAAGTCCACGAAAAACTTATAGCAATGTCACTCATACAAGTGGACCAACCAACAAATATCCTAACTCAACATAAGGCCAATCCACACCAATCATGGATTTCATCATAAGTAAAGAGATAGTATAAAAAGGAATCTAACATAAATGCATCATCCAAGGTGATACCATTTATTATGATAATTCCGTTTGGCTCAAAAGACTTAACACGTGATCTACAAAAGGATGAAATCAAAGTATTTAAGCACATACAAATTATTCCTCTTGGACAATTCATGCCAACATACGACGTATATTCAACCAGATCATGAATATCATCATATGCATAAAGATAATAAAGAAATGTAATAAGGACACTATTCTCATCAAAGATGTATTCATATGTAGGAACACACAAAGAGAGAAGGAGGCATTTCAAGCACATAGAACCTCTCCTTTTTAAAGAACTTCCCGAGGAAAGGTATTCCATCAGGATAGCCATGCTATTAGGGATAATAGGGAAACTACTAGACAAAAAAACAATCCAAACAAGTAGTTTTCCCAAGAACCTTTTTTCCCTCTATTAGTGAAGTTAAGCATTCTCCCAAAAGTCCCACAAGATACTTCAAATTGTCAAACCCTATGAAGGTGACAAAAAGTCTTTAACACCTTTGGACTCTTCCAAAAACAAGAATTCAACTTGACATCCACAAGTTGTGGTCCACACAAATTAAGATCAAGTGTGTTAAATATGGATACAAGTTTACAAGCATTACCCCAAAAATAAAATGACACAATTTCCCTAGGGTCCTTAATCATGAAATCACCTTTGAGAAAGGGCTCTGTCAACACAACCAAACGAAAAAGAAGGGTATCATAATAATTGAATTAATCTAAAGTGTTTCTAAGAGTGAAATCTATCCTTGATCTACAATTAGTCATACATTGGTCATGAATGGAAATACTCAAGTGTGAACTCTCTTGATTTTTTTATTACTCCCCTTCTTTAGTGAGCACTTAGCATTGTTGGAAATTCCCCCCATGCACAACTTGGGTCTATAAAGTGGGTTATAGATCCACAAGAAATACTTTCCATCATAAGGAAGGTTACCAACTTGCATAATCACACATTGCTTATCTTGTAAGCCGAGCATCACATTGGAGACGAAGAAGTTTCCAAACCTCGAAAGGGTACCGAGGTCAAATGGGAGAAATAGCTAAAGAAAAGGTCAAGGATCTACTTTCATTCCTTGAGGGTGCCATTCCCAAAATCACACAAGACTTATTCCTTTGAGAGAGGATTACTATTCAAAGGTAAGGAATTAAGTCCTACAAGTTCACTCTAAAAAAGATACAAATAATTCTTCACAACATCTTTAATTACACAACTTCTATGAGAAAAACTAACAATAAGTCCTTTATCATACAATAGGCTCTAAGAATCATCTTCATTCTCATGATCACCTCTATCAATACCATCATGATGTTGGGTGTATTTATGTACTAAAGTGTTACTATTCTAGTTTATTGTGGATAATTCAGGTGATTTATGTGTTAATATGATATAAGAAAGAATATAAGTGTCCAAGTGCATGATTATAATGTTCAATGTATTTTCCAAATAAGTTTGTACTTGATTGAGTCATTTAGAGTTTAACACAGAAAACTAGTGTTACTAGCTTGAGCTAGGTGTGTGACTAGTTGGTATCATTGGATTATAATGTAGTTAAAAGGTTCAAAATTATTTTAATGGTGTAATTATATTGGGAAAAACTTGTTGGGAAAGTGAAATGTTCAATTTGATTAAGTGACGGAATAATAAGTGAAGCTCATTGCGAATTAGCCTTATTTTTGCTCTTGTTTTAATTCATCGTTGAGTATATTGCATTGTTTTGATCTGTAATATATGGTGTGTGATATTGTAGGAAGCTTTGTGAGCTAAATATAGTAATATATTGATGATAAAAAGGCTGGAAATTCAATTGGAATATACTACAAAAGGCTTGGGAAAAAATGGGACATTCAATAATTAGAATTTATTTTGGAGGCTAATTCTAGTGAGATAACATGATATGGACATGACACGCCAATACAAAAATACTGAAACTGACGCATCGCATTTGACATGGAAACAAGATTACCAATGCATCGTATTGGGTAGATCATACAAGACAACACAATTGCATTTAATATCCTTGTCCAAAATGGATTAGGTATTGTCCCACTACATATAATACAATTCACACATTTTAAGAGGTTGGTGGGAATATCTTGAAAATCATACGAAAATGTTATTATCCTATAAATATTAAGATTATAGTATTATATATACACGCGTTATTAAGATCAATCCGGCGGGAATTTCTTGGACATATGAGAGATGTCATGGATAAATTGTGGAGCTGCTGCTATATTTTAGGTTTTATTTATCATTCTTTAATTATATTTTAATTGTATCATAACATGTACTCAATTATTTTGATCATGATTATGAATATTATTGGCTAAACGCCCTCTTTTCTGGGTTAAAGCCAAGAAGATGAGTACTAATGTTTTGAATAAATTTCATTTAATTTTAATCATCATTATTGGTTGTTTTTTTATTCTTGATTTAATTATTTTGAGGCCTGATCACCCTTAAAATACATCTACTATAAACCTTATGATCTAGGGAGAGGGAATAAGGAGATAGAACATGGAAATATACAAAGTATGGTTTGTGTTCTTTTATAAAATAAGGAGTTCAAATTAGCATCTAGGACAGGGATGTACTTAGATGCCATACTTAATTCATATGTAGGATGATAGCTTCAATAACTTAAGTGGATTATTACATCCCCGCTCAACGATGTAGTTGTAATGTCCAAGTTAGCTAAACATTTAGAGGTCGGTAGCCATGATCATGTAGTTAACCCTATAAATTAACAACCAAAATAAAAAAGTTAACGAATGAAGTTCAATAACATAGTATGATTGTTTGAAGTGTTTTAACCCTGGGATTTACTATATTGATTGTCCCAAGTACTTTATTTTATGCATTGTTTACTTTATTTACAATTTAAAATAATCAAAACATTATTTTGGTTACTCTTGTATCATTTGATTCTAAATTGTAAACTAGAATAGAAAAGTTTTTAGATCAAGTCCCTTTGGGGTTGATACTTGGCTTCTTGAAGGACAATTTACTACTTAGTAGACCATGTAAACTTGCGTGTACGCTTGGGGTCTGTCATATTATTGGCATTGTTAGGGGACTTGTAATTTACATTTGTTTTATTTTAGTTTTGTTTTTTAGGTTTATTTGGTGTTTTTAAGCTTAGTCCATCTTCTGTTTTTGCAGGAAATAGGTTTTCAAAGTAGGAAGCTGGCAAGGGATTAGGAGTTGGTTCAACCCAGCCCTGATCCTGAGAAACACTTTTGCCAAAGAAGGAGAGAAGCAATCTTTCTTCCCCAAATTCTACAAAACCAAAAAGACCAATAGAATCCTGCCATCATTGCTGATGAACAAGCAGCCCGCAGGACAGTCAGAGAAGTGGCAATCTGGCTTTCAACCAATTTGACCTCCCCATTTCAGAAGCCTACATCAAGAAATAATTTCGAGCTCAAACAGAATATGGCTCTGCTTTTTATTAGCAGTAGACAGTTCACAGGGCTTTCACAAGAAGATCCATAGGTCCACTTACAAAATTTTCTATAAATTAGTGATTCATTCCTATAGGTGTGAATGTAGATTATGTGAGGATGATGATTTTCCCCCTTTCAATGATTGGGGAATGAAAAAAGATATTAAATGCAGAACTGATAAATTCAATCACATCATGGGATGACATTGCCAGAAAATTCCTTACATGGTTCTTCCCATCTGGTAAGACTGGGAGACTTTATAATGAGATAGTGTGCTTTAAAAAGAAGCTAGAATAGAATCTTAATCATGCTTGAGAGCGGTTAAAGTATCTTCTTTGGGACTGTTTATACCATCAAAAGTCTAATGGGGTACTTGCTCATACTTTTGTAGAGGCTTTAGATCACAATATGAAAAATTTTGCTACTTTCAGTTGCAGGTGATCAAGCGCTTGAGATGACTTATGATGAGTTGTAAAATTTATTTAACTGTATAGATCAAGGAAATCCAGAATGGAATGGTGATTCTAAGAGTGCCATAAAGAAAGTTGCAAGCTTATTGGAGGTGAACCAATTTACTGCTTTATCAACTTAGGTTGTAGCATTGTAGAATACGATAAACACCCAGTTTAGCAGCTTAAAGTTATTAGTAGTGGCCACAGTCAATGCAATTCAATAAGCTACAGGTTGTTATGAAGTTTATAGGAATAGTAGTCATTCTACGACCAAGTGTGCTTCAAATTCAGAATCGATAAGGTATGTGGGCAATGCTCAAAGGACAAATTATGGTAATGCCTACAACAAGAAGTGGCTGACCCAGCCTTGGAACACTCAACAATAGCAAATTCAGCAACCACAGGCACAACCAAATCAGTCAACTAGCAACTTGGAAAAGTTGTTAAAGTAGGTTCTAGCAAATTAGACATAGTTGGCTGCAAATGTAAAAAAATCAACAAGCAACCAAGAGAAACTTAGTGCTGCAGTTGGGGCCGTTACAACAAGCATTAAATACTAGGCCTCAAGGTGGTTTACAAGGAGATATAGAGAATCTAAAACAAGTTATGGCAATCACTTTGAGGAGTGGTAATGAGCTTTATGGAAAACCTCCCAAGGCAACAAAAGAGGTAGATATAGATTTAAACCCCCTACAGGTATCCAAAAAAGTTATTGATAATTTGAGAAAGTCTGAGTGCTAGAAAATTAAATGTACTGAATAAGTGAAGAAGATGCTGCCACTTTCCTTTCCTTAGAGACAAATAAAAGCGAAGGACGATGCTTGTTTCAAGAAGTTCTTTGACACATTCAGAGAGCTTCACATTAATTTACCTTTGTTAGATTTTTTGTAGGGTATGCCAAAGTACCCTAAGTACTTGAAGGATGTAGTGTCTAGTAAGGTAAAGCTGCAGGATGCAGAGGCAATAACACTCACTGAAAAGTGTAGCGCTGTAATGACATAAAAAAATAACTAAGAATCTTAAAGACCCAGGGAAGTTCACCCTCCCCATTCATATTGGTAATAGTGAAGTGGTCCACGCATTGAGTGACTTAGGGGCAAGTGTCAACTTGATGCCCCTCTTCTTATTTAACACTTTGAACTTTGGTTAGCCCAAACCGTACATTACGTGTATACAGTTGGCTTATGTTTCCATTGTGTATCCCAAAGAAATTATTGAGGATGTATTCACAAATGTTGGTAAATTTGTTATTCCTGCTAACTTTATTGTTCTAGACTTTTAGGAAAAAGAACAAACCCCAATCATCTTGAGGCGTCTAATCTTTGAACCGGAGGAGCGTTGACTGATGTGAGGGAAGGCACACTCATAATGAGGTTAGAGGATGAAGAGGTGGTATTTAAAGTTTACAAAGAACTCAACATAATGTCCTAATATAAAGAATTATGTATGTCCCAATATAAAGAATTATGTATGATCTATGTTATTGAAGGGAAGAAGTATGGGGTAGTTAGTCCGCTAATGACATCTTTGGACACCCTCATTGAGCAGCCAAACCCTCTAATACCACCACCTTACATGACGCATGTTGATGATCATGAAGAGGCTAAAGTTGAAAAACTAGGTACCCTTAAGAGTTTACACCCAAGAAGGGTGAAAAGAATAAGAAGATTGATACCAAGTATGAGAAAGAGAAGGAAAGAGAACGGTTGAGTTAAGTTGGGTTATGCCACGATACTAAATTAGGTTTTACTTTAGAGGAAACCCAAGTTAATTAGGTATGTTTTCTTTTTAGTTTATAGTTTTTATTTCACATAGTTTTTGTTTTATTGAGTCGCAGGTTGATGGAAAGTTAGAGTACCAGAAACCTGAGCTAAGGATCATGATGAAGATTTAGTGTGGGATCCCTTAGACCTTCTTTATGTGTAAAGATGCTATTAGAGAGGACTAGAGGCCTCAGGGAGTGTTTCTATCTCTTACTTTTAAGTTCACTTTGGGGACAAAGTAGATTTGTTAGTGTGTGGTGGGGTAATTCCAAATTTTTTGCTTAATTTAAATTTTTTTGGTGTAATGTATTCTTTTTTATGCTATAATTGATTACATGATGCAAGTGTTTTAATTGTAAAGAGCATTTTGGTTGTGAGAATCGCTAGTTTTAATATTCCTAGGCTCATGTTTATGACCCTTGTACTTTTTGGATTAGAACAGAATTCATGTTGTTGTGTTTTTTAGAGTCGATGATGATCCTATGTGAGTCGAACATGTGCCATGTCTTATGTGAGGTCTTTTGTATATTCCTTATTGTATATGATATCTAGAACTTATCCGGTGTGTGTGCGAAGCAAAATAACTAATGTGAGTTTTGGAAATAAATTAGGCCTTTCTTTGATTGCCTTGTTTTATACCTTTTTTTGACCTACCCTTGAGCATAATCCTAGTTAAAACCCATTGAGACTTTAGCTTATTTTCTTTGGTAGCCTTATATGTAGCCTAATCCCCTTCACTGAAGGACCTTAATTTGATCCAAAAAAAATCCTAAGTGCTTAGTGTAAAACTGATTTAGTAAGAAGTTTGAAAAATAAAAGGAGAAAGGTGAAATTGATGCACAAGGTAATAGTTATTAGTGTTGATTATTGATGTGTGGCAGTTGGGTGTGATAGACATTGAGCTAGAAATATTACCATGGCTGTGAAAAATAAAAAAACTAATTCATGTGTTAATAAACAATACTTCCACCATGTGTTTGTGAAAATGCTTAAAAGAGATGGGGAAACACAAAATATATGGGCGGATAAAAATGGTGTAAATTGGGTGTTGGAGATTGGTTCTAAATGTATAATATAGTGTATTAATGAACTTAGAGAGGTTAGTCACTATTCCAAAATACATCCTATCAGTCTCTTAGCCTACATTACAACCCGAAAAAGTCTATTTTGATCCTAAGCTTCATCATTCTGGTATTAGTAGAGCACTACACTAAGGGCATGCCTATGGTTCATTATGTGTAAATTGTGAATTCTTTGTGAGAGTGAGCATAATCTGATTCTTGTATCCATCATGTTATAGAATGCTTTTATGTGAGTGATTATGGGTAATTCTCTAATTGTGAGGGCACATGTTTGATGAATGTGGATGAATTGTATGATGTCCTTTATTGAGAAATATGCATGAGTTTTCTAATTGGTGATTCAAATCTTTAGGCTAAGATGTTTTGGAGTAGTGTTCATGAGTTATCAATTATGTAAATAATATGTTTAGTGAAGGAACTTGCATTCTGTGTAGTCATTAATGTACTAGCTTGAGTGTCTTTCATTTGGTAGAAGTGTAGAGCCTCCTCAACTTATGATGCTTAGAGTTTAGAGTTGTTCAAGGACAAACAAGGATTTAAGTATGTGGTGGTAATGTTGGGTGTATTTATACACTCTAGTGTTACTATTCTAGCTTATTTAGCCTAGATTTGAGGATAATTCGGGTGCTTTATGTGTTAATGTGATATAAGATAGCATATAAGTGTCAAAGTACATGATTAAAATTTCAACGTGTTTTCCAAACAAGTTTGTACTTGATTGAGTCATTTAGAGTTCAACCCAGAAAACTAGTGTTACTAGCTTGAGCTAGGTGTGTGCCTAGTTGGTTTCATTGGATTCTATTGTGTTTAAAAGGTTCCATATTTTTTTAATGGTGTAATTAGAAGAGGAACAACTTTTTGGGAATGTGCAAGGTTTAATTTTATTATGTTAAGAGTCAGAAGAATAATTGAAGATCATTGCGAATTAGCCTTATTTTAGCTCTTGTTTTGATTCATTGTTGAGGATATTGTGCTATTTTGATCTCTAATATGTGGTGTTTGATATTGTAGGTAGCATTGTTAGCTGAATTTGGTGATATGTTGAATATAAATAGGATGGAAATTCATTGGTAATACACTATAAAAGGCTTGGGAAAAATATGGGACATTCAACACTTAGAATTTATTTTGGAGGCTAATTCTAGTGAGCTAATGCAATATGGACGTGACGCACCGGTCCAACAACCTTGAAACTGATGTGTCGCATTGGAAATGACAACGAGATTACCAAGCTGTCTCGTTAGGTAGATCATGCACGACAAAATAATTGAATTTAATATCCTTGTCCTACATGGATTAGGTATTGTTTGACTACATATATAGTACATTTCACACCTTTTAAGGGGCTGGTAGGAATATCTTGGAAACCTTGTGACAAAGTTTTTATCCTGCAACAATTAGAATTATAGTATTATATATACACACATTATTAAGATGAATTCGGGGGTAATTTCTAGGACACCTGGGGGACATCGTGGACAAATTATGGAGCTACTACCACGTTTTAGGTTTTATTTATCATTCTTTAATTAGTTTTTAATTATATCATAACATGTATTCAAATATTTGGATTTTGATTATGAGTATTATTGGCTAAATGCCCTCTTTCAGGGGTTTAAGCCAAGAACAGAGTACTATTGCTTTGAATTAATTTCGTTTAATTTTGTTTATCATTATTGGTTGTTTGTTTATTCTTGATTTAATTATTTTAAGGCTTGATCAACCTTAAAATATATCTATTGTCAACCTTGTGATCTCGGGAGATAGAATAGGGAGATAGAACATTGGAATAAACAAAGTATGGTTTGTATTCTTTTATAAAATAAGGAGTTCAAATTAGCATCTAGGATAGGGATGTACTTAGATGCCTTACTTTGTTCATACGTAGGATGATAGCTTCAAGAACTTAATTGTATTATTACATCCCAGCTAAACAATGTAGTTGTAACATCCAAGTTAGGTAAACTATTAGAGGTCAGGAGACCATGATCATGGAATTAACCCTACTAATTAACAACCAAGATAAACAAGTGAATGAATGAAGTTCAATAACATAGTATGATTGTTCAAAGTCTTTAACCCTGTGCTTTACTCCATTGATTGTCTCTAGTACTTTATTTTATGCATTGTTTACTTTTTTTACAATTTAAAATAATCAAAACATTATTTTGGTTACTCTTGTATCATTTGATTCTAAATTATGAACTAGAATAGAAAAGTTTTTAGATCAAGTCCCTGTGGGATCGATACTTGGCTTCTTGAAGGCCACTTTACTACTTGGTAGACAACATACACTTGTGTGTGCACTTGGGTGCAGTCACATCACTAAGTTGAGACTCATTAAGCTTACCATACACATGCTCAAGTAGTGATTTACGTTCATTAGAAAGTTGATCATTATACACACCCTGACTAGTTTTTTGAAACTCACACACCAACATAGACTCACCTTTGTTTCCACAAGGGTTAAAAAGTTTTTGAATACTCTTATCACTCGATAATAAGGCCTTCTTCAAGTTCTAAGTGCTAGTACTAGGTGGACACAATCTATAGGATCAACAGTGCTTATGTACTTACAACAAGAGTTCGATCTTCTTGCAACCTAGAAATACCAAGAGCATAAAAAAGGGAAGACTAATGTCGTTCACCTCTACATAAAGCTTCAACTACACCCACTAGGCTACTACTATCCACATCATAACATGCTTTGTTTATAGAAGTATAAGGGAGAGCATTGTTACCTTGTATCTCACATGAGTATGGTCTTCACCTTGGTGCATTTCATTGCAACCAACTTTCTCCTTTGGGAAGCTCTCATCACAAGGGAGTTTTTCAATAATCTTTCCTTGATTCATCTCTTCATCACTTTTACCAATGTTGGGATTCTTTGCCAAGAATTTTATTTGATCATCAAGTATGTTTCCATAAGGAACTCTCCTTGGATCCTCCTTTGGAATGATATATTCTTGAACCTGCACAAAAGAAGTGTTGATACTAGGTAAAATTCTAGTATCACTGTGAGTAGATAACAAAGATTTAGTGTTAACAAGTCCCACAACTAGGCATTCCTTGTCCACACCTTTCAAGCAACCACTTGACTCATCACTCTTAGTCATCTCTTGTTATTCTTGAGTTGTGTTGTACTTCCCTTTTTCAATGGTTAGTTCCCTTTAACTCTTCTAAACTTTCTTGTTCTTCACTACTTACTGAAATTCTCTCATGATCTCACATTCCTTATTCACTTGCTCGGTTTTCATTGGCTTAAGAAAGTGTTTTTGTTCTCTAAATACAAGTACATATTTGTTGGACTTCTCTCAATATTGAACCGACCTTGCACCCCTCCATGGATTACCAAGCAACATATGACTATATCTCAAGGGAATTATATAATATAGCAGTTTGTCATGATACTTTCCCCATCTAAAATAACCATAGCTTGCTTGGTGACTTCTATTGATTCAGCCTTATTGTTACATAAGAGTTTGTACAGCTTGGGATATCCTTAGGTAGGAAGTTCCATGAGATCAAATAGGGTACAAGATACAACATTAATGCTTTTATCCCCATCAATGGCCAAAGAACATACATTCTCCATCATCTTATACCTTGAATAACAAAGGAATTTGCTGTGATAATACTCATCTTCCCAAGGCTGGTGTTTTCCTTGATGAAGCTCCACTTTCAAAGGCTCCCACACTATGTGCCTTAATGAATAATAGAGACTCTAATATAACTCCAATTGCTCGTCACTGCCTTCATCCTCTACATGGATAGGTCGTTTTTGACAAGCGGAGCTTGGAATGGAGGAATTGGATTTGGTGGACTAAGTGTGGATATAATTTTGTATTTCTTTTTAAGGTTCCATTTGAAATATTTAAAAGGGTACAATGTAGTATTACTATCACCACTATACATGTCTTGTAATGTTTTTCCTTCAGTTTCCATTATACCTAAGAAGACATCGGTTACCATTGTACCTAAGAGACACCAAGAAAACAACAAACAAGTAAGTTGTAAAAGAAATAATCTCACACTCTCCTCTCTTTAGATACTTCACACTTGGATTAACAAGTGTTGAAAGTCAGCTGGTATTCTATGAGAAGTTGAGGGTTGAGTTCTACTCTTGTCAGAAATGGATTTTTGTTTAAAATACTCAAAGAAATCTTATTGGACTTAAGCCAAGGATTTATAACGAATAAAAAAAGATGAAAGCATACAAAGAAAAGGTGACACAAAAGAAATAGGCTCAAACTACTAATTTACAACCTAATAGGTAATTACTGGTTGTCAATTAGTCTTAGGAACAAGAAATAAAACTAAGGAATCAAAGAAAAGAAACTAAGAATCAAAAACTTGGGCTTAAAGTAAAATTTGGAGGTTGATGATATGGCAGCCTCCTATTGGACGTTGAAAATTGTTAGGTTTGAAAAGTTTTCAGGTTCACAATTTATATTTGATCAACCTTTAATTGGGAGAGTAGAATTTGGATAAGTGAGGGAAATACACAAGACTTGGAGCCTTTTACAAATTCAAAAAGTGTTTAACTTTCTTTGCATATTTTTTGCAAAACAGCTTTTTGAAAGACTTTTGGATCTTTCCTCTTTTGTATTTGTTGGTTGGTGTCCTTTCTCCCCTTTGGTAAGACAACTTTTAGATAGCCCTTTATCTCCTTAATTCTTTTGTATTAGTATTGGGATATGTTTTCAAGACAAACAAAAGTTCACACTCTCTTTCTTCACTTTCTTAGATTAAATAACAAATTTTGTAGACTCTTTTTCAAGAAGATATGAATATAGTGAAGAACACCAGAACACTCAAACATCAGCAAGACACATTTAAGCTTAATCTTTAGATTTAGACTCTTTTAGTGTTAGTGATGAAGGGTCTAACACTAGAAACAAAAAAAACACAAAAGACTCCTAAATTTAAGTTCAAAATCTCGACCAAAGGACAAAAACGGGACAACTTACTTTTTGCTTTTTTGAGATTTTTGGTTTTTTTGTTGATTTTCTAAGTAACAAGCCCAAAGTTGGTTCCATAGGAATGAAATCAATCCTTTCTCTGATACCAAGTTATACTAGACAACTATGGAAACACAGAAAAAGGGTGATAACAATACCGCAGTAGTAATACAACACAAAATAAAATGATGAACAACAACACTCAGGAAAAAAACTCAATGATTTTAAGATAACAAAACAAAACTAATACAAGAAATTAAAGGATAAATAGTGAGACATAAACAATTACAATCCTTAGGAACTAATGTGTGTATCAAACACTAGAACCCTTAAGACTCACAATAGAAACACCATATACTTACTTGAACCCAAAAGGGAATCAATCTCCTCAAGAACCTAAGTTTCTAAGGCAAAATGCAACACAATTTCTACGCCAAAATGAAACACAAGTGAATCCATACTATGTCTTGCCCTAGTTACAATTTCTCTACTCTCTCTTCAAGAAAAAAATTATTTTTTTAAGTTTTTATATCAGTAACAAGCTAAGTAAAATAACCCTACAATGTTATAATTTATTACAAGATAAAGACAAAATATACAAACTACCCTTAATGAGAGGAGAGGCCATGGTGTGTTAAGACACTATGTGAAATATCTTAAATGCCCTTAATATAGTGGCGACCATGTAGTGTTTGGACTTGATGAATAGGGCACCTCTTTAATGCTCTCAAAATATAGGTAGTTCATACTTTGACACTTAGGTTCTAGGGTAAGAATCAAAGGTAAGATCGTAAGCAACCTTCCAAACACAGGATTGATCTATTGTGGGCTCAAAATGGGTCCCTCATGCATGTTCCCATGCCCTCAATGTGAGCACAACCAGATTCTTTAATTGTTGGCCTCTTTTGATGTCATCACAGGCAATGTTGGTTATTTAGCTCATATCAAGTTATCGTAGATAGGATGAATAAGTCTGCCCTAGTCATAAATTTAACGACTTACTAACATTTTTAAGCCTAAATTATCATGATTTTTTATTAATTTGATGTTACTCTCTTAATTAATTCTCATTTTTATAGTTAAATATGAAACGATAAGATGAGTATGGAAACTTGATAAAAATAAACTAAGGAGAAAGTGAAAGAGAAGAAATCTGAGCAAAAATAACAAAAGTTGAAATAGCAGGACTACAAGTCGCCCCTCTATTACCTCGATTGTGGCCTGAGGGTCACAATCGTGATCTGTCAAAAATTCAAGAAGAGTACAATTACGAAATTACTACTGTGACTGTGATATTGCGATCACGTTTAAAAGAAGGCAATTGTAGAGAGCGACAAAGATTCAAGGGCAATTTTGTGATATTTGACAAATGTGGTAATAGGGCTTAAATAGGGATTTTTAGTTTATTTTTCACATCATCTTTTATAATACATATTATCATATCGTTAGTTTAGGGTTTATCACTTGGAGCTTGTATTTTTAGTAATTCGAGGTAAGAATCAATTAGAGAAACTCCAAAGTGAAGGATTGGCGAATCCCATTGAGGCTTCATTGGAATTTAAAGTGTGATTTTCATTCTTTTTAGTTTCATGAATAAAATTAATAGAGATTTTGGTATATTGTTTTTATTATCTTCATGGGTTGCTAGTTCTTCTTCTTAGGATTATGTTAGAATAGGGTCTATTTATGTATGGGTTGTGATTCATTTGTGTATATGCTAATGTATCGGTGTTGGTTTCTACTATTGCTTAAGTAAATTGATTGGGATTTATGGGTGAAAAAACTAAATACCCAAAATATATTTTTGGGCGAACCCCAAACTCTTGAAAGCCTAAACCATATTTGAAAGAGGAGTTTGAGTGAACTTTAGGAACCCTAATCCTTATAGATAGAGGGTTGTGGGATCCAAAGCAATAAAAGACAATTAGTGGGTTTATTTTGATAATTTTCACCATCTTAGATATAAGGGTGAATATGAGGTTGACTATCCCTTAGGTACCATCCTCGAAATTGGTGTGCCTAATTGAGGTATTGGGTGGATTTAATAGACACACTCATTAGGTACTTGAAAGAGTCAATGTGTAACATCTTTAAGGTTTTGTTGAAGAACTAGTCTCAAGGACTTTAAACCTAGCCTACCACATTATCAAACATTAGAATTTACACTGAATTATCATGTTCCCATGCATAACTTGCCCTTAGGAAAGCGTAGTCCCAAGATCCATTTTAATTGATTATACTCTAATTATTCTTAGTCTTAAATTAGTTATTTCAAAGACCAAAATTAATCATATCTTTTAAAATGTTTAAAACCGCTAAATCTTTCTATCTTAAGTTTGAACTTAGTAAGTACTTTAATTTTGAACTTACCCATTCGCCTCTCACATTGTTTCTCATGGATTTAGCCCTAACTCTTTCTGTGTTATTATATTGACAATGACCGATATGTACTTAAATTAATATGTAAGTTGGGCATTATAACAAAATACCTTCACAGTGGAGGATTATGCAAAGTTGTATCTTCAGAGATTATGAAGCTGCATAGGGTGCTTGTTTTGATTATTTCTGATTGAGGCAAGAAATTTATGTCTCACTTTTGGCAATCTTTTAAGGAATGGTTAGGCACTACGGTTAGGATGAGTATTGCTTTCTATCCATAAGAGGATAGACAAGTGGAGAGAACTATTCTCATATTGGAGGATATACTTTGGGCTTGTGTGATTGATTATGATAGCAATTAGGTTGAGAATACACCTTTGGTAGAGTTCGATTACAACAATAGCAATTATTCTAATATTAGTATGGCCCCTTATGAGTCATTGTATGGTAGAAGGTATAGATCTCTTATTGATTTGTTTAAGCTTAGTGAGGCAGATACGGTTGGTCTGAACATAGTTTACCAAGCTATAGAGAAGGTGAAGGTGATTCGGGGGGTGCTTAAGGCTACCCAAAGTCACCAAAAGTCCTATGTAGATGTTAGGCATAGAGAGTTGGAGTTTGAGTTTAGGTATAATTTTTTCTACATGGTATCTCCCATGAAAGGAGTAGTGTCATTTATTATGAAGGGGAAGCTCAGTCCTTGGTATGTTGGTCCTTATGAGGTTTTACAGAGAATTGGTAATATTTCTCATGAGCTGGAGTTACCTTCTAGCTTGAGCTTGATTCATCTGGTCTTTTATGTTTCTATGTTGAGAAAGTGTATTAGTGATCCTTTTTTGGTTGTTCCTTCGGAAGGACTGGGAAACACATAATTTTTTTCTTATGATAAAATCCTGGTTGAGATCTCAAATAGGCAGGTTTGTTGGTTGTGGATCAAGTATGTAGCTTTGGTTAAGGTTTTTTGGCAGAACCATAAGATGGAAGAAGCTACATGGGAATCAGAGTGGGGACACAAAGTCCAAATATACGCATTTGTTTTCTGCTCCTAGCATTCGTGCATAAGTTATGTGTTCTTCAACACATCTATATTTTAAGAGTTTGTTAAAGGAAAGATTAATATCTTTGCCTTTTTATTTTTAATTTTTGCTAAAGATTTGTAATATATTTAATAATGCAAATCAATCATGTGTGTGGTTACCCCTACCTTGTCCGTCATTTGGGGATAAATGTTCCTAGTGGGGGAGATTGAAATACCCTAGTTTTTGGACCTTAAAATATTTCCTAGAATTCTGATCTCTTGAACCAATACAACTCGAGCGTATAAGCCATATGTTGGGGTACAGATGGTATGGTCCTATCATATGCTGACCAGTGTTGGTTGGTGGGATGGATTTTTGTTACTAGAATGGATACGACTTAGGGTTACAAGTCTTATTGGTTGTTACGGGTCATTTGGTTCATTAACTTAATCTTAGAATTGGTTACTTAGGTTAGATCTGAGTACGAGTGGTTCACAATAAGCTGCAAGCCAGGGTATGAGTCGTACAAAGGACTCGTAAGGTAGACAGTGTCTAAATCTTCCATAGGTTTAAACCATACAGGGATTTGGGTATGCTTTAGATAAAACTTGGTTGGATGATTAGTATGCTGGACAGTGTTATATCCAAAGGTTGAGGCTTAAGATACGATTGGAGGGTACCACTCATATTAGAGGGTACGACATGGAGGGTCAGTCGTACCCCTGGGGTGGGATTTTGTACAACATAAGTTGGGGTATTATAGACATTTCCACACTTATCCTAATAAGGTCCCACAACTTCTAACCTACTTTGAAGGTTCTTTACCTTATTATTCCGTTCATTAAAACTTAGAAACTTTTCTAAAACACTCTATAATTCTCTCAAAATCTTTTGTTTAAGGGAAGCAAGGGTTTAAACTAGAGGATTGATTTGGGGCTTGTCTTGGTGATTTCTTTCAATCATCATCTTTGTTTAAGGAATGTTCTCTTCCCTAAATGTTAATTCTATCTAGAAGAATGGTTTTTCTGAATTTTTTTCACGACTTCATTGATTGCATGATTATGTTTTTCAAATATTAATAGGGCGTTTTGATATTAAATGGTTGGTTATGGTTTTCCATGGTTTTAATTATGCTTTATGTGTATTAATGGTGGTTTTGGGTAATTGGATTGCATGGAAATGGTTTAATGGTAATTGGAATTGGTTTTGATTATATTATGCTCCCAATGTATTTGACAAAATGACTGTAATAATATTTTCATTGCATTGAGTATTTTAATGGAACTCTTGCTTGTTTTAAAAATTGGTATAAGAATTATGCATGGTTTAAATGGTTTGGAAAGGTAAATGGCTAAATGGTTATGCTTTAGGGGTACATGGAATTGCTTAAGTGGTTTAATATGGTAAATGGAAGGGCACTTGGAAGTCCCCTTAAACCTATATATAGTCTGCTATGGATAGTAATTGTAAGTATGGTCGGTATGACGATACCATCATTAAATGGCTTTGGTTAATAAATGGTAAATGAATTGATTAGTTTCTCAGAAATGGTTTAAATTGGGCAATAATGGAGGGATATGTAGAAAAACCTGAGAAGGTGGAGGTCCCCGAGGGACCAAAAATGGAAACTCATATTTGTCGATGCGAGGTTGGTCTAGGTGACCGTGTGCATGGTGACACAATATACTTTGGGGGATTTACTAGTCATCTCAAGTTTTCTTCTCTGGTCGTGTGGCTTCACGCACTGGGGCCCTTTAATAAGAGGGAGATGAACACATATAGCCCGTGGGTGGTTTAGGCCGACAATGCTACACAACCCAAGTAAAGGTTCTAAAGACATGCTAAACCTAGTCCTCTTTCCCAACACGGTTATGTATATATATATATATATGTATGACTGTTCGAATATGGATGGATTTAATTAGTATTTATAAAAGGCATTATTTTATCCTTATCCTTAAATCATTCTAACATTCACCCGCTAACCCTTCTACTGGCGATTGTATACCTACTCTATGCAGAAACTGGTTATTCTACTCCTTCTACATAGTGATTGATTTGGGGATCAGCATTTGGACTAAAGTGGGGAGCTTCCATCCTTCCGGAAGACTCTATTTAATGTTATGGACACTTTTAGACCTTTTTGTTTATTTTTGGATATTAGTTTTAGCTATGATTGGGGGCATGTCTCAATTGGATTTTGTTACTCTTTTGGTTAAAGGATTTGTGGTACTGTTATGGGTTGGAATGGGCAGGATCAGAATTGGTGTAAGCCTTGGCATTGGAATAAGCTGGAGGGCTTCTATCATTGGGCATAATTTTTCAGTGTTCCATCATATTTCATTTTGGGATTAATTATATTATGTTTTGGAAGGGTATTTTTAAATCAACAATTTCAAAGAAGGGTCACCTACAAACTTTTTAAGCATGGACACATGGAAAATAGGATGAATCGAAGCCAAATTCACTAGTAAATCCAAATCATAAGAATTATTCCCAATTCCTCTTAAAATCTGATACTGCCAACGTAATAGGAACCAAGCTTCCCATTCTTGTAAAATCTCATGACTACTATAGTAGGATAAACCTTTAACATCACCCAATCTCTAGCCTCAACTTCCAACTCCCTTCGCCTCACATCCTGATAATACCTTTGGCAACTTTGAGCAAGCTTAAAACTTTCTCTAATTACCTTTGCCTTCTCTATGACTTGGTGAACCAAGTGAAAGTCAAACGACCTAGTCTCCCCTACCTCAAACCATCCAATAGGAGACCGACACCTCCTTCCATAAAGAGCCTCAAAAGGAGTCATTTAAATGTTTGAATGATAACTATTATTGTAAGAGAACTCAAAAAGAGGTAAATGGTCAACCCAAGAACATATAAGATCAATCACATAGGACCTTAGCATATCCTCCAACATCTGAATGCTACACTCCACTTAACCATCCATTAGAATGTGGAAATCAGTTCTAAGGCTCACCAGCATACCAAAAACTTTCTGAAAATACAAAAAAGCGAGAAGAAAACTGTATACCATAGTATAAAATAATAAACATTAGGGCGCCATGGAACTTGACTATTTCCTAAATGAACAACTTGGCATAATCCCAGCCTGAGTAGTTAGTCCTCCCATGAAAGAAGTGAGCAAACTTAGTCATTTTATCAAAAATTACCCAAATGGAATCATACTGATTTCAAGACCTCAAAAACCTCGTATCGAAATACATATTAATCATCACCCACTTCGATATGGGCAATTCTATCTCTTGGGACTTGCCACTAGTCCTTAGATATTTAAACTTGAACTTCTAACAAACCATACACATAGAAAAAAAAATTATCCACACCCTTCTTTATATTATTCCACTAGTAGATTTCCTATAAGTCATGATATGTCTTAGTCAAACCCGGATGAACTATATATCAGGACTAATGAGCTTCGGTTAAAATCCTTTCTCATAATATTTCTAAATCAGGAATACACAACTTTCCTTAATATATCAAGATGCCATCTCCCCTAATCTCAAAAGCCATAACCTTTTGCTGATTTATACATTCCTTAATAGTTATAGGTATGGGTTCAAAAACCTTCTCCTCCTTGACCGCAGTACGAAGGGATGATTTAACCATTTCTTAAACAATCACCCCTCCATTTTTATATTCCAAAAGAAAAATTCCAAAGTTATCTAGCCCATGAATATCCTTCATTAATCCTCTTTTTTGCTTATTAACATGAGATAAGTTTCCCATAGGCAATGTGCTAAGCGCATAAACAACAATTTTAGCTTTACCTAGGTGGTAGTACAAACTCATATCATAATCCTTAAGCAATTCAAGCCACCTCTTTTTCAAGATATTGAACTTCTTCTGAGTAAACACATACTACAGGCTCTTATGGTCTGAATAAATATCCACATGCACCCTATACAAATAATGACGCCAGATCATCAAAGCAAAGACCACAACCACCAACTCTAGATCGTGAGTCGGGTAATTCCTCTCATAACCTTAAGTTGCATTCAAGCATAAGCCACAACGATAACATATTATATTAACACACAACCCAGTCTTTTATATGACATATCACAATACACAACAAACCAATTAGTTCCTTTAGGTAGGGTCAAAACTTGAGCAAAAGTTAATTTATCCATTAACTTCTCAAAACTATCCTAACAAGCATCGAACAACAAAAACTTAACCTTTTCAAAGTTATTATCATCTGTGGAGTAACAATAGATAAGAAACTCTCCATGAATCTCCTATAATACCCAGCCAAGCCCAAGAAACTTCTAATATCGGTTGGAGTTGTGTGTCTAGGCCACTTCATAACCACCTCAACTATCTGTGGATCCACCTTGATCACCCCACTTGAAATAAATTTTCCAAGAAAAGTCACTACACTTAGAAAAAATTCATGCCTAGAAAATTTTTCATACAATTTTTGGCCCTTAAGAGTTTGCAACATAATTTGGAAGTGATTCACATGATCCTCCTCACTTTAGGTGTACACCAACATGTCTTCAATGAATACTATAACAAACAAATTTAGAAACTACCTGAACACCTAATTCATAATATCTATAGAAGCAGCTACAAATTAGTTTACCCAAAACACATAACTAAAAACTCATAAGGGCCATACCAGATTCAAAAACTAGTCTTGGTAATATTATCCTCCCAAATTATAAATTGATCATAGCCCAACCAGATATAAATTATTGAGAACTAACTTGCACCCTAAAGATTATCGTAAAGGTCATCAATCCTAGGGAGAGGATGCTTATTTTTCATTGTAACCTTTTTCAACTGTCAATAGTCTATATACAACCGATGAGACCCATGTTTGTTTTTCCTGAAGAGTAGTGGAGCACCTCATAGATTATCACCAGGATAGGTGGAACCCTTAAAAAAGAACCTTTAACTACTTGTTTAGTTCCTTTTATTCAGCTGGATCCATCCTATATGAATGAATAAAAATATGACGATAACCCTTAGAAGATCAATCCCAAAGACTATTTCCTAATCAGGAGCAATTATAGGATGATAATCGAGAAAAATAGTAGGAAATTCATTAACCATAGTGACTAAATGCAAAGAGGGACTCTATAATATGAATCCTTAATCCTAACTAGATTATACAGAAACCCTTTGGAATTTATTTTCTAAGCTTGAAGATAAGAAATAAACCTCATTTTGGGGACTAAGGAACTCCCTACCCATTAATTATCAGGCATTAGGAAAATGGAAATTGACCTTGTGGGTCTTATAATCTAAAGAAGTATAGCACAAATGGAGCCAATCAATCCCTAAGATTATATCAAAATCCACCATATCAAGTTCTATCAAATCTTTCAATGTATCACTATGATGAATGGACATCACACAATCCCTACATATTTTTCTAGCAACAATAGCACACCCACTAGAATAGAGACAGAAAGGGATCAGAAATTTGATTAGGACTAAAACCAAAATATATAGCCCCCTAAAGGGTCTGATAAGATTGAGCAGAACCAAGATCATGCAAAGAATAAACACCATGAGACAAGAGCTCTAACATACTGATAACAACATCTGGGATTCTTTATACTCTTAACAAGTAGCAAGTGCATAGAGGCAATTGCAACCATTGTTGGTACCTGAAGTGGTACCTTAAGGCATAGGACCCAAAGAAGTGGCAACTGGGACCATATTAGATTTAGTGGAAACTTTAGGCATATGACAATTCAACTACAGAAAACCAAGATGACCATAATTAAAACTCAAGTTCATTTATTCCATACAAAAACCATGGTAAAGTTGGCCACAAAAATAATAAAGAGGATATGGTTGGGCTGACTGAGCTCCAATGACATAGGACTTGGTATCCTGTCCATTAAAACTACTGCTTTCTTAAAAATGATTATCACCAAAAAGGTTGGGATAGGGAGCACTAGATGACGAATAAGAATTTCCCCAATTCTTCCTCTTAGTCCACTGTCTACACTCCCTCCTATTATTTTGCTAGTTTATACCTATATCTACATATCTGTAACTCCTCGAAGTTACCCCTTGGATGTCACATGATGCATGGGACTACAAGTAACCCCAAACTAACCTATAATATCTATTCAACTCAGATCATTTAATAAATTCGTGGAACTAGTATATTCATGATTAGTGAATGATTATTTTAATATCTCAAAGTGAAACTTTAATCTTTAAAATACTTAAACATTCTTAAATAAAATTAAAATATTCTCCAGCATACAAGCCTATACTAATAACTAGAGAGCCACTGGGTCATACCCCAACTAAACCAAACATTAATCTGAACCTAAATGACTAAGTGTTAACACCCATTAAAGTAATCTGATAAACTTGAGCCCATAAACTATAAGGACTCACCACTAGTAGGAGTGTAGGTAATGATGTTGGAGTCAATTATGCTGCTGGGTACCGGCACCAGAACCTACATTATAAGACAATGTAGCACACAAACATATATGTGGATCAATACTTTTGGAATGTACTTAGTAAGTAGGGGTTGATGTATCCATGAACAATAATTGATTAACTATTAAAGCTTTCAAATAATGCATGCAAAGCATAGATGACTCAATGTGAATTGGAGTACAACTTTGAGACAACTAAATTGTAAATCTTAAATAATGTAGCATATGAATAACTTAGTTTGCCATAACGCTTAGTTTCTTAAAAATATTTGCTCTTAATCTTTATTATGGGAGATTCTTCTAATAGACATAAAGCAGCCAAGCAACCATGGAGTCCAACATCTTACCTATATTGGGGAGAGTTGTCTTATCTTTGCCATCAGAATAGAACCTTAACTTAGTGATCAATATACTTAAATTCATCCATATTGCAAAAAAAACTTACCTACATTGGCTTGTACTTTAAAAGAACTTAGGAGATGCTCATCCACATTCCCATCTCAGTGCTAAATACTACTCCCAATATACTTATATGCTCATACTTTAAGAGATCCACCTTAAAATAGCATATGAGTTTGCATACTAAAAACCAATTATTCATCTCTTTACTTTGCTCATAATAAAGGTGAATACTTGTGGATTTCACTTCTTGTTATTTGATCAAAAGATCAAATCTTGCATATAAACTTTGTGCTTGTACTTAAGTCTTAAATCTCATGTTTGCTTTCATATAACTTGTTATATAATATCATACTCAAAGCTTAATTTGAAACCTTTAATCAAAGTATCATATCAAACTCATCATATTTAAAACATAATAAAGAATAGTCAAGTCAAAACATAAATAGATGAGAACATGGATGCACTTTAATACTTCAATAACATAATAATATCATAAACTCAAAATAAGAGAATTTGGGTATAAGCCCTAATTTCAATTCATGAAATTTCAACTTCAAATCATGTTTTGGGCATGAGGATGGAAGATAATCCTTGATCATAAACCCTACATACCATAGATTTCATGACTTGGTGAAGCAAACTTTGACTATGGAGACTTGGGAGATATTCTTGAAAGAAAACCTTAATATTGTTATTATGAGTGGAATGAGTGATTTTGCTAATTAACCGACTGAGAAATAGGGTAAAAATAAAGCCCCTTGGGTTAATATGTCATGGGTTAAGACTTATAAAGGGTAAAGGACGAAAAGTCCCTTGAACTTAACTTCTCAAAATTTATTTACCAGTTTTTACGAGTTGAGAATACGACTTATATGCAAAGGTATGACTGGTTTTTGCACCTCATAAGCTTGGTAGCATCTAGGGGGTCCACATTGATCAACATATGAGTTGATCATAATACTCGTATCTTAATCATACAACCCTTAGCCCTCTACTCATATATTGGACAGTATCTCAAAGAGTCTTCACTAATATTCTTATGGCTTGACTTCATACGACTCGTACCTTACTTTATAACTTCAAGGGTCAAATTTTACCATTAATAGAAAGTTAACCATACCATATAGTCTTGCGTATGAGCCTCATATATGACTCGTATGCTTCATATACTACTTGAGGGATGAGCCATATGATGGACATAAGCATTTTGATATAGGGTATTGCAATATCTAAACTTCTTCTTCAACCTTTCCAACCTTTTTCCTATCTCCACCTACTTTTATTCTCATTCTCTGCTGGCTACATATATACTACCAGCCTGGATATGTCCTTATCATTATTTATCATAGCATCCTTACACTCTAACACGAAATCATAGGACAAACCAGAAGCAAACTTCCTCATTAAATATCTCATTTTAGATAGTAACTTCAGCGCATAATGGGAAAACTACTAGAACTTTAAGGCATACTCCTTAACACTCATATTACCTTTCTTTAAGTTAAAAAAAACTTCTACCTTAGCCTCTTTCATCTCCTAAGCAATGAAGTGATCAGGACAAGTACCTCAAATGTCATCCCAAATTATTAGCTCAATATCACCACCCCTTATTGCTTCCCACTCCTCATACCAATGGTAAGCCACATCCTTTAATTGATAACCAACAAACTCCACACCTTCTAAATCAGTAATACATTTACCCTAAAGATCTTTACTCTATCATCAATAAACACCTGAGTATCCTCTCTAACCTTAGAGCCCTGAAAGGGTGGGGGATTTATCCTCATAAACTACCCAACTATAACAACCTTAGATAAATGGCCAATTGTAAGAACATGATTAAGTCAACAGGACTATAATGCTACCAATTTAGCAAGCACATAAATAGACTGACGAAGCTCCACATTAGAGATATCTTCCTGAGGCGACTGTGAATAAATATCACCCACGTAAGAAGACTAAGGAGGATGGGCAGGTACAAGTATAATTCCACCTGTAGTAGTATAGTCAAAAGAAGGGACCCTTGATCAGGTCTATACTCCATAGAGAAAGTGAGTCCACTCCACATATTTCTCAAGTGGGAGAGAGGTTCTGGTAGAGTTTCTACAATCATTAGATCTTTGAGGAGGCATAATCTTAAATGTGAGTAAGCTAGGAGTTAAAGGAGTTTCACAATACTAGACTCTACATCCCAAAATAGACAAAAAGAAAGGGAAAAATTCCAAAATGCCTCGTATCCTCCGACTTATATGTGTGGCATGATACATACCCGTAAAGGGGAATCTACTCAACATAGCTTTATGGATACCCAACGACCCTGAATTATGCTCTAAATACCAAACTTGTCAGAACCCAAACCAGAGCCTAGCCATAACGAGTAATCTCAACCACATCATGGGATAGGGATAAGCCCTATAGCCTTACCTGAAGAGCACATAAAGATATATAGTGGAAGCTAACCCAAACTAGTAATAAGAAAGATTAGGCAAATGAATATTATAAGAATCAATAAAAACAACCAACCAACAACTTTTCTACCAAAGTCTATAATCCAAGAAAACCAAACTAAGTCGTGACATGCCCCTGAATATGACAAAGAGAATCCAAATGTACTAATACAGTAAAAAACCAATGAAATGATTGGGCCTTCCAAAAGATGGAGGCTTATAATTTCCTAGTAGCTCCTAGATGTAGCACACCACCTAACACTACATAGGAGTAATAGAAAAGTCGCTCAAACTTATATCTTAAAATTATGTAGAGTTTGAGGATGGTCAGTGGGGTAAGCGCTGCCATATAACTCAAGGGATAGGGATAAAATAGTAAAATTATGTAAATCAAGTTATAAACCACATGCATAACAATTATATATACATATATCGGATGGAGGGATAGGGATAAGGGTTATGAGACATGATAGTTTAAACCATTAGCCTGAATTATGTAACTCTCTCCATACTAAGGGAACCCACGTGCTTTATGGGTTTGACTTCACCTATCGTAAGGTCCTAAGTGCGTGTCAGCGACATGTATCGAGGAAAGGCTAAAGACACCAAGGTGATAGCGATCCAAACTAGAATGTGTATCATAAGACAAAATAACATAGACTCCCCACGTCGGCATACGTGGTTTCCAGTGTTATTCCCCGGCGACTACACCTTCACGGTGAGCTACACTATTCCATTTTTAGCATAAATAAAAATAGTTTACACATAAACCAACCATTAACCAAGCTATCATTATTAAGGATTTTACAACATGATATTGTCACCCGTATTCTTGCAAGCTAATTCAATAATGTCAAACCAATCCACTTAACCATTAGACTCTAAAGTTATATTAAAAATAAAAAAAATGGCCACCAAGGAAATTCCAATACCATTATTATCCATTTATCTTTTAATGCAATGCAAGGTTTTCAAAGGACAAGTAAAATAAAGTGAATATTCATATTCAAAAACCAAGAATGTAAAGTGGATTATGGTTAATGCCATTATCAAGCAAAATTTCATCAATTTTGGGAAAATCCATCTCACCTATTTCACCCATAATAACAATGCACCAATTTAGTCCCAAAACCATCGATTAAAGCATGAATAATCAAATTAAAATATGGGAAAAGTAATTAAAGTAATAACAACCAAAACTCTCCACCCAATTTCAAATCCATCATTAAAAACACATGAATATTGATTAAATTAATGTCACAATGTAAAACATATGTTTGGGAATGAGCAACACGCTTGAAATTTAGATGAATTTGAAGAAGGATCAATGTTTTGAGACTGAGAGAATAAAAATCCTTGAGTTTATTGACTTGGGGATTTTGAGAGGATAAAGAAATGTAAAGCTAAGTGAAATTTGGTGTTTTTTGGGGTTGAGCTCTTTAATGATGTTTTAAAAGGTAAAAAGACCCCACCCCAAGAAGAAACTAACAAAATTGGATAAAAAAATATAGAAGCGTGACACGCCCCTGTTGAGGAGGGTAGACAACGTGCCACACCTTTATCATAGAAGCTATGTGGTTTGACACGCCACTATCAAGGACCCTCACTACCTTGAGGTTCCAAAATAAACTCAAACTGCTTCTAAAAATTCAAAAACTTTGCCAAAATATAACTTCAATATTCTTAATCATAATCCAAGTTAGGAATTAACATTAAACACATGGATTACAAAAAATAAAATGGTTAAAATTTTATATGGTCTTACACATTGAGCCTTGTAACAACCTCAAGAACTTGTCTTTAAAATGATCTCTAAGACTATGAGGCATAAACTCCTCCAAGAAATCTCATAGAAATATAAACATGTTTTGAGGGAGATCCAGCTACGCTATAATCAAGATAACCTCTCCCCAATTGTCAAGCCAATAAATCAAACTAAAATATTGTGTAATCACCACCACGCATCTCAAGTAGGCCCAATTTATATAGAATATCCTCACAATAAACCAAGAACTTATAAGCATCCTTGCTCGGTGCACAAACCTAGGATTGTTGGGCAACCACCGATAAAGCAACTCTCGATTGAGCAACCATAGATGCAAAAAGAAACTTAACTCTGGGAGCAATAACTACAGTCTACACTTCTTCCTCAGTACCACTATGATTCGCAGGCTGTGCACCATCAAACAATGCACCACTAACTAACCCCAAGGTCTAAATTAATACATCCCGTAGTAGTGAAGAAGAAATATACACCAGTATATCCTAGGATAGTCCTTCACCTACAACCGGCTAGGGTGGAGAAATCTCTAGCGCGGAGCTGGAATATGAATGACCCCTATCCTAGTCTCTGGTTAGGGATGTATATCTCAACTGAACTTAACCTCAGGATCATTAAAAAACTATGATTTATCCCTAGTCACAAACTTGGGGTGCTCGTTTTATATAGAGGTATCATGTATCCTAGCCATATTTGAAAGAATGATACAAAAGGAATCATTAGAAACCAAATCAACCTCTTAACATGAAATAAGTGAAGAAAGTGAATATCTCCTAAGAATGTCCTATAGCCTCCATAAGAATAAATATAATCATCATTTCAATCTATGGTAAGCTACTAGAAACTTGCTCTTGTACCAATAATACTGGTGAACCTGGTGCTCTGATATAAATATTTCATGACTTGATTATCGAGTAATAATTAAACCTAGTTCAGTTAGAGGCTTTCAGACTAGATGTCAGATTAGATATTCAGGTATCAGTATTTTTAGTATTTATGAATTATTTTGGTATTGTTATACCTTTTTCAGATATTTTGTTATCAGACATTTATTAAGTTCAAACCTTATGGCCTTTCATGTTCATGTTTCCATATTTTATGATTTATTATGTAGTACATAGGTACAGATAGCAGTCATGGGTTAGCTTGTGGTCTTTCGGGGTCATGAGCATCATGTAGCATTCCGATTCAGAAAATTGGGGTGTTACAAACTTGGTATCAGAGCCTAAGGTTCAATTGAGTCCTAGGAAATCTGGAAGTCATATCTAGTAGAGTCTTGTACATGCGTGTGTTGTGCACCACATTTATGTGCAGGAGGCTATGAGCGTTTTAGTAATAGTTTTCTTTCTTTCATGTCTCAGATCGTGCTATAGCAAGGTTCTCTAAGAAACTCATGTAGATTCTCATCATGCTTCACTCATGTTAATTCCACCTTACTTTCAAGGTAATAGAAACAGTGAAGATCAAGTCCTAAATATAGGGCTTTCTTAGGTAGTATCCCTCATTCCTTTATAATACAAAGTTGTACAGATTTCATTCATGATTATGATAATTTCTTCTCGAACCCAAATTTAGCATGTGACCTAGAGTTAGAAGCGTGAACCCAGGAGTTTAGAGGTAGACAAGTTGGGATACGATATACAGATTAAATAGATTATGTATTCATGGGGATAGTTGTGCTATAATAAATCAATAGGGTTTAACAGTATAAGTTAGAAAATTTAAGTTTAGTGACTTAAAATTAAGCACAATGGTGTGGATATGATATTAGTAGTATGTGAGAAAATAGATACAGATGATGTATTTAGTAAGGCGAGCATGTGTTGATCAGAGTATAAGTATGTGATGATGATTACAGTTCATTTCAGAGATTAGTTTAGTATTTACAGACTAATAATGATAGCTTAAAGCCAAGAGGGAGATGATAGATCAAGTACCCAAGTCAGGCTCTCAGATTCAAGTAGTAGTGCATAATGCCTATGCATGCTTCATATCTCAGATTCCATGGATATAGCTTATGTTCACATGTATTCTATAGAATTGTGTGTGATTTCAGTTCCCAGTATAGGAAGTTCAGTTCTAGATCACTCAGTGTTACAAATCATGTTCCATGAACTCAGAAATTCTAGACTCAGGTCATGCATCTCAAGACTCATGTACACATATCATGTTTTACAATATACTCAGCTTCTATGACTTATGCTACATCCCTACTGATCAGTTAAATTCAAACTATGTCATACATACCCTCAGTTTAGACATTTTGGTACACACATGGTATTTATATTCTATCCCTCAGACTTCAGTCAAGTGTCAAGTTCAGTTATGTGTCTATTCATGTTTCAAATTCTCCTAACTTCAGTCAAGTGTCAAGTTCAGTTATGTGTCTATTCATGTTTCAGATTCTCCTGACTTAACCCCTTCAGTGAGCTCTCTTTGTGAAAATAGTGTAGTGTAGCGATGAGTAGTTGCTTAAATAAGAGAGTGAATGGTTCATGTTAAGAAAAGGTTGTTGTATGCTTTCTTTACACAAGGGTGTAGTTATAAAGATAGACTTTAATATCCTGTTAGTATGCAAGCAAGGAGCTAGCTAGAGGTAGTACTTAGAAATTGGGAAAATTCAGAGTGTGAATGTATATTCAGATCCTTGACTTATGCCAGCCTTCATTGTGCAACTATCACAACTCAATTTATCTCTGTTACAGTTCAATACTCAGTAATTAGTGTTCAGTCTCAGAATTAAGCACTTCAGTATCAATTTAAACCATAGTTTCAGTATTCAGTTATTAGGACCCAGCATTTAGATCTAGTATGGATCCCCGTTATAGTCTTAAGTTATAGTGTCAGCTTTAGATCAGTATTCAGCTCAGAAATTCAGTTCAGTTTTAGACTTGCTTGACCATAGCATACAGTTATCAGCTACTCAGTTATAGGTATTTCAATACCCTAGTCTATGGAATGTTTCCAAATCATGTAATACATTTAGTCTTGTATTTTCAGACAATATAGCTTTTATGAAATCCATGATTAGTTACATTATGTTACCCAGTCAGTCCCTTATTATATGCATAATACTTTATGGCCTTAGCCCAGCTACTCAGATTAAGTGCAAATTAGTGTTGTATACCCAGCATCAGTTACCAGTTACTCAGTTAATCAAATAAGTCAGTATGTCTATGCATTCGTGCATCACGCTTCAGTTTTAGATCTCAGATAATCAATCACAATTTTGTACCTAGGTGCCTTGTCCATCACGTCAACTTCCTTAATATCTCAGCAAGGTCAGTCCAGCATTCTTCAAGGGACATAGTGTCCCAAGGGGGGGATACATTATAGCCCCCAAACTTCCATGATTTAAACATGTCATTTTCTTTGATGAATCTATCTTGGAGGAAGTGTTACTTATGAGCCAACCCTCTAGCCTCAAATCTCAGTCGTAGGCTATGTACTCAATGTCTCAGTTCAGTTCATGTATCACATTCCAAATTCAGTTATGTTCTTATGTTTTTGCTTATGCATGTTTAGTAAACGATCTCAGGATTCCTTAGCGTTTCCGTTTAAGGTAACAGTTCTCTTTAAGCTTATTCAGCTTCATGTTAAGTATTCAGTACAAACTTGGTATTCTGTTCCATGCTCAGTTCCCAGTTCAAACTTGGTATCTTTACCATTACATATTCATTTGCATGTTCATGAGCCAGTTCAGTCATATATTTGTGCATCAAATATGCGTGATCAGTTTATCAGTACTCGCCCTCATGTACTTATGAAATAGTTATGCATGCATCAGATAGGCATGTTCAGTATGATATGTTCAACTTATTAGTAATGTCAACAATAAAATCATGATCATTCATTCATGCTCTATATCCACGTCAGTTTTCTTTTATCTCATCTCAGCCAGTCTCATTCAAGGATGAATGTTCCCAAGGGGGAGATACTGTAATACCCCACATGTTGGACTAGAATGAAAATCCATCATTCCTATGCGTAGATGTTTCAACAGCCTTGAATCCTATGTAAATTTAGTATGTTAATCAATTATGTAGTGTGGGAATCTATTTGAGCATTAATTTAGATCATATAGGTCCCCTAACTCAAGTACAAGTTGAAAGCTTTCCTATTGTTCAAGTTTTAGTGAGCATCAAAACTTGAGTCAAATTCAATTGACCATAACTCGTTGTATATGACGAACTGGCTGGCTTACTATATATATGAAATAAAATCTCGTTGAATTATATTTCCAATGATACCAATTTTGCCTAAATCTAATATCAGAGCAAGGAGTTATTCCTATTTTACTCAAGCAAGTCGGGCTAGTAACTGTGTCACGATAATTTTGACGGGTTGTCACATTTGTGACGCCTTGTCAAAAATGTCGCCAGCCTTAGACAGAATCTAGCTTCTATGTGACGACATTTTTGATGGCCTGTCATATTTTTGACACCTTGTCATGTTATCACGATACTCTCAGTCAAGCCATGATCTATAAAATTCAGTCAGTCATGTGACTCAGGAAAATCCAGTAACCTCAGTAATCTCAGTAGTTCAGTAATCTCAGTGATCTCAGTACTCAGTAATATCTGTAACCTCAGTATTCAAAGTCAATCTCAGTAATTTTAGTACTCTCAACCAGTCCTCAGAACTCAGTATATTCCATTAGTCATCAAAATCCTATAAACTTAGTTTAGCTCTGCTAAACAATGCCACTAGTATCAGTCTAGTTAATTAGTATCAGTTCGGCTAATCAGTTCAGTTCGGTTATTCAGTTCAGCCCAGTTATTTAGATCAGTGTATTTCAGATGTGAGTAGGATTCAGCACCGAGTGAGCCTAGGGATGGGGACTCACCCACAAGATTAGGACTGAGATTCCTAGAAGCAATCCCTAAGTTCTAGAACTATATTTCCAGTGTAGGTACGAGATTTCACCCGTTAGATAGGACTGACATACTCGACGGTCACCCGTTAGCATATTTATATGTATAGGATTGATCCCAGGAGTCACCCACTAGATTAGGACTGACTCTATAATAGATGTCTTTACTGGTGGCATGGTACTGACACCCTTCCAGTCAGGGCAGAGATTGGACCCTAGTCAGCTTAGCTTGGGGCATGTCGGTTAGACGAATACATCCCATAGTTTCAGTTACAGCTTCAGGACTGTCAGACATAGTCAACCAGACCAGTTCTTCACAATTTGAACTGTCAAAAATAGTCGTTCATCTATTCAGTATCTCAGTATCAGTACACTAATGTTGTCAGTATTCAGACTCAGTAGTCAGTATCTCCATGAGTTCAATTATAGTTATGTATGCATGTATGTATTCTCATGTTCATATTAGTCAGTATTTTTCATGCATATAACCCTTTGCATTTAGCCTACCTCACTCGTATACTTAGTACATTCAGACTTACTAACGCAGTTGCGCTATGGTTCTTTCTCTTATGTTACACCATAGGTTTAGAGGCACGAGCTCCAGATCAACAGTAACATTCTAGTGTTCAGAGTTTGCAGTGAGTCTTTCTCATTCGAGGACGATATGATTATTGCTATATTTACTATTCAGTTGCTAGATGGAGTTAGTTGGAGACATGTTCCTTCAAATCCTTATTCAGTTCAGTTAGAGGCTTTCAGACTAGATGTCAGATTAGATATTTAGATCTCATTATTTTCAGTATTTATGACTTGTTTTGGTATTGTTATACCATTTTCAGATATTTTGTTATCAGACGTTTATTCAGTTCAAACCTTATGGTCTTTCATGTTTATGTTTTCATATTTTATGATATATTATGCAGTATACAGGTACAAATATCATTCATGGGTTAGCTTGTGGTCCTTCAGGGTCATGAGCACCGTGTGGCATTCTGATTTAGAAAATCGGTGTGTTACAAGAGAAGAGGGAAAACTTGGAATAATGCTCAAAATATTGTAAATAAATACTTAAAACAATGATTATAAACATAATATATCTATTATTACAAAATTAACCCCCATAAGATAGTACACATGGAAAAGTAAATAACCCAATTTGGGCCTTCGTAAGCCCAAACGGTGCAATCATACAAATGAAATAATTAAAACTATACTAATTATACGTATCTCAAAAATATTACTGTGAATCCTTTTATACCATAAACACTGGACTCAAACAAGTTTCATAACCATCATAAGTAACCTCTCAATGCTGGACTTGGACCAGAAACTATATCATTATTTGTCTGACTTGAAGCAAAACTCAATATAATCATTTGATGTATTGGAATCAAAATGCAATATCATAAATCATTGGACTTAAATCAGAACTAGTATCATCTTCAAAGTATAAATCTAACATAAATCATCATAAATCTAAACCTCCTAAAGTTCCAGAATATAAGTATGTATATACATATATACATGTATATATAATTTAACACCTCCTTTCAATATATAAGGTGCTAATAGTAGTATTGGCATAAGGTGGGCCATAGGGGCCAACTTATAATCCTTGAAATCCATTGTAATGCAGATTCTACCTTGCTCTATGCTATGGTATCTAAATTTACTTCTAGATATTAAATAATCCATATTTTAGTCCAAAGATAACAATTCTACCTAAGATAGCAATCCATATTTAAGATTATTAATTAGCTAGACAATCCAATTCATACTAAATATACTTCCAAAACCTAATTTTAAACCAAAATCTAGCACATTATCATAAATATACTATTATTTTTTCCAATCTATAAGAAAGGTAAACCTAGCCTGACTAGAAACCGAAGAAAGCCTGGTGAAATTTGCGAAATCAATGCTGACCCCTTCCGAGAAGCTCTATACGATGCCACACAAACAAAATGATAATCTACTTATCAATATAAGAACAACGATACTCATATTGCATTCTTGTACTTTGGGTCCAAAATGATGTAAAAATCCTTTATGGGGCCAATATGTGGAGTTTCTATTTCAAAATCGTCACCTCATTCTTCTATGCTCAGGATAAAATTAACCTCAAGAATTTGTAAATTCTGAGATCAAATGGTGCAAAAATCAACCAACCAATAATCTATGGATTTTGGAAATAAATTGGGGACTTAACCATTAAATTAATGCAAACATACCAAGATTTTGATGATGAAATGAGAAAGTCAATCTCATAATTACCCTAAAGTCATCTAATAAATACTCCACCCATTTTTCCACATTCTTTGAGGCTCCAAGATCTTTAACTTATGGAAAAATGGGGAGAAAATTTGGCTAATAGGGAAGTTAATTCCACCCAAGTTCTGCTTAACTGGACAACTTAAGCAGTCAACACATAAGCGGATAATGGATTGCTGAAGTAGTCATTGCTTAAGCAGCCAAGTACTGCTTAAGCGATGCTCACCATTTATGAACCCTCCCTTCAAGTGGACCAACAACCGCCTAAGCGGCCTTTGCTTAAATGGATTGGGCCTAAATTAAGCAACCCTTAACTACAATCTTTTTGCTTAAGCGACTGACTGACCACATAAGCGAATGCACCAGCTTAGTAATGCACCTGCTGTGGGATTGGAAAATTTTAAGTCTCTAATAACACCTCAAGATTCATCTAAAATCTAGTGAATACAAAGAAAACTATGCTACCATGTTAATTTCAACATTCTAAACTCAACAATACAATTGAAAATTCTATCCGAGGTTGTTTTGATGAAAAGTTGGCCCCATACCTACAGGGTCATTTTTATTATTTTTTGGTTAATAGCTTAAAATGATATTGGAAGCCTTAGGAGCCAAACTAAAGGTCCTCTAGCGTAAAATCAATGTTTTGCAGCTGAAGGAAATGTCAAAATTAGCATATGAGGTTGTTTGATAAAAGATTTTGCTCGATAACCAATTCTTACCAGCAAAGACATCTAATAGAAATCTGGATCTAAAAGCCAAATGTAATACCAAATAACCAAAACCTGATCTCCATCTATTTATAAATAACTTAGTACATTTATTGGAAAGCTTAAAATGGTGAAAATGAGTGGAAATATAGAAAATGACCTATAGGGTCATTACAAATATATACCATAAACAATATTTAAGGTTTGACATTAGGGAGGTAGAACTTTCAACATGGCCTAATCAAACATAGAGTATCTTAAAGGAGTTCATGAAGTCCATATATATGAGTAAAGGATACATGATGTTTTATATTATTGATCTGAGGAGGCACCTTGTCCTAAGAAAAATAAATATTTATGGGGTTCCTAGATGGATTTTTGTTCTCGATAATTAAGGCTATGTAAACTACATGACTTCCTCTATGGTCAAGTATTAAGTCACATATCAAATGTCTAGGCATTATTTATATTTCATGGAGGGATATAGGATTTTTGAGAGTGTAATAGTTTTCTTTACTCGAAATGAGTACTATGACTTATGGTGTGATATATTTTGATAAGACTTCAGAAAGTTATGTCTGAACACCAATTGGCTTCGAAACATAGAGTTTTGAAAGAGCAAAAATGTCCTAAGATTGTAGTGGACCAATGAGCATACTATCTCTGTCCACTTTTTCTTACCAAGCCTCAAAGAAATATGGCCACTATTTCCAAGTACTATGATTTAAAGAGATAAAAGATCCAGACGAGTAAGGAACTGTAAAATAATAACCCAGGAGTGGAAATGGGAGAGGTTGTGAGGAGTGAAATGAGAGGGCTACCACAAACTCAATCTTATTTTTTTTTGTTTTTATCATAGTAGGGATGATAGTGCAAATACTAATATTTCAAATGGAGAAGTAATACAAATTTCAACCATAGGACCTAATAAAAAATAATTGGAGTGACCTTTATGTCAAAGCTTAGAAAGAGTTTTCCAAACCTTTGCAAGGAACCTTGAACAAAGGTATAAAAGAACTTTCTCATGAACTTTAAGATAACATAGCTAACGATTGCAACTTTTTAAATATGGGTGATCATAGTGTGACTAGTAGAAAATAGAGTATCAGTGACTGTATGCCTCCATGTTAGCCTAATAATTCTTTGCCTCGTGTTTATAATGTACATTTTGAGAGTGTGGATACACTGGTTGTTCTATTTATGATCGAATTAACTTTTTATGTAAGGTTGATTGAGTCCACATAATGTTAAAGCTATTAGGTAAAATGATAGTACATTCTCTTATGAAAATGGTATGGATCAACTTTATTGTGAATTTAATCCACTACTTTAGAATGTCTGTGATATGATTAGTGATCTCAAGTTAGTGATAATGTTGATATTATAGGTTGATTGAATAGGAGTGACCCTCTGAGCATTCCTCTTAATGAGGATTATATTGATTTTTTTGGCTCATGTTGATGATTGTGCAATTGAAACTTCTTTGAAATATGATAGTTGTTATATGGAGAGTGAACATACAAGTTTTAATTCTTCTTTTTGGATTGATCTTTCTCTCTTTAAGTATAGTATCTTGTTTAGAGATGTTGAAGTCACTCCTATTAAAATACATAGTGGTTTAGATCATGATAATGAAATAGCTCTACTTGATCTCTATACTCTATATGACAACCCACTGTGGTGCAACAACATTCCTCCTAATGGTGGAAATCTCTTCTTGGAAGATAAAAGTATCCTTTCGGCAAAGGAATATGATGAAATAGAAGGTTCTCTTTGTGTCCCAATTATTTCTTCTTCTTTGAGTGTTCTAATTATTGATCATACTATTAATAATGTTCTTGAACATATTTGTAAGCACGCACTTAGATGCTCCTTAGATAAAATCAATTAGTGTGACACCTTTCTTTACTATCTATTTGCCTCTAATAATCCTTATGTTTGTGTAGGGCGTATATATTTTTGTATTTGTTACACCTTTGTGGAAGAAGAGGTTTTTTTACACTAATGTCTATGGCCACTACATCCATTTGACCCTAGAGACCAATTGAAATATGGTGATTATAAGACAACCCACTTGATTTTGGTCAAGGTGGAAAGTAAGATTTGGTTGGAGTCTTTTGTAATATTCCCTATGACTAAGAGTATTTTTGAGGATTTATAATCTACTCGAGAGGCCAAAGATGTGTAAGACAAAAAATCCCCAGCAAAGATGAATGTTCTTTAAACAGGGGGAGTAATGAAAGATCCATGAGAATTCACCATTGTGTATTTCTATTCTCTTCCATGGTTTTATTATTTGTAGCCCAGAGAGTACGTCTTTTCTTGAAAACACCTTCGATGAATTATATTTATGTGACACCTTTATTGATTACTTTTTTCATTTAATGTTATTCATAATGGTTTTGAATTAACATCTTAGCGAACATACTTTATTTTAAAGGAAAAAGATTTATGAGCTTAAATACGACACGTTTGTTGACTTGTGTAGGGAATACATTTATATCTTTTCTCGATGATGATTTGGGAATAATTTAGAGATAGCTAGTTCTTTAAGTAGAGCCTCAACATAGAATGATCATGTTAATGACATTGAACTTAGGTTTAGATATTATCATGTGACTCTTGACTTGAAGGGGATTGTTTTATTGTTGAGTCATGGAACCAATGTATGTTTTCATGAGTTCTTGACTAATTACTATGATTCTTTTAGATTTTTCTTTGGTCAAAGTCTCTTGAGTGGTAAAGTAGCTTTATTTTGTAGGGTTACAGATCATCCACATGGCGATAAGTTTATTATTGCTAAACCTAACCCTCATGCCTTGAGGATATTTTGTTTTGATTATTTCCCAAAGATTTGGCATATTTTGGATTTAATGTCCAATATTCTTAAAAAGGGAGGATGATCCAAGCCAAATCGATGTTAACCTTTCAAAACTATAATTCAAATATAAAACCAAGGTACCAAATCATTGGTCATCTCGAGGATATCTTTGTAGGATGCTTTTTCAGATCCTAGTAGATCAATACTACATGTGGAGAATAGCCTTTTGCCGGGAGGCAAATTCACCTCAAGACTTCAACTAGGAAGCAAGTACGAGAACTTTAGATACTCCAAGGATTATTGATTAAGCTAGATGTATTTAAAACCATCTTTATATAATTAAAGAGGTTTTTTGGGTACCAACTCATAGAATATAGATCAATGGCCATTAAAGAGGTCGTTAGAGGGTCAAAAAGAGCTTAACAATAATCTAGAGTGATATCTTAAGTCACCTACTCCTGCAGGTGACTGGCTTGCACCCACAGATGCCACATATGCCCTTCATCAATGCCATAAGATGACCATATTTGTGAGCATGTAGGCCAAAGCAGCCATCTTGCTTTATTTTGTTGAGTTGGGTCATTTTTGGGCCCATATATGTAATAAGTAACCCATGGCTTTATATAGAAGTTCTTTTATTCATATTCCTTTTTTTTTTTTTTTGTGGCATTATGATGATATATACACTTGAGAGTATAAGGCAAGGATAAGCTTGTTTTGAGGCAAGGATTAGCTTGTTTTGAACTATCATTTAAAAATGTGGGTTACTTGAGGGTTTAATTCCCTTGTAATTTATGTAACACTGTAATATTTTAGTCTTTTGGCCACACTAAATCTGAACCACACTTGTAAAGTGTAGCCATTACTATTAAAGACCATGCTTTTAAAGTGTAGCCTTAGTTTTTAGCTTCTGGCCACATTAATTTTGGCAACACCTTAAAAGCGTGGTCCTTAATGATATTGGCCACATTTTACAAGCGTTGACGAATTATCATTTAATCGGCAACACTTATTCACATATACAACTACACTGTTAAATGTAGTATTAGTATAATTTAAAAGACAACACTTTTAAAATGTGGCCTAAAATTTTTATCAAAATATTTCACTCTCCCTTCAATTTATACTTGGCCAATACTCTCTCCACTTCAAAAATAATTACCTACTTTTCTTTTTAGTCCGTTTAAAAAAAAATAACCCGTTTAAAAAAAAATAACCCCTTTGCCTTTTTGGCAATATTTTAATCTCAATTTTTCACATGATATATTTATGACCAGAAGATTTAAGAGAATTTTGATACATTTAACACTACTTTAATTTAAGGCCACAAAATTCAAATTTTTTTTTAATTTTCTTAAACTTTATATTAAATTAAAGTAGGTCATTTTTTTTTAAACCAAAAATGAAGTAACAATTAAGGAAAATGGACATTTACACTCGGATATTTCATTCTATCTCAATCCTTTTTCAAATAAACTATTCTCTGCCACACGTAAATACCTATGCCCAAATTTCTTCAAATCCATGGAATCCATAAAATTGAATATCATTGCCCAAAATACTCAAGTTTCATCTCACAGTAGTTCAGTTCGCAATGGATTCGAAGAAATTTGAAAGATATATGTATATACACACACAAAGAAATGAAGGATTTAGGGTTTAATCTTTGACCTTTTTGTTGTTACTTCTTCCAATTCTCTTTACACATCATCATCATATATGGATTACATTTAAATCCTTGAAAAAGGGTTTCAATTGTCGTTGATATTGATGTTGTTGTTATTGTAGTTAGTGGTCGTAGTGTTATAATGTGAGGCTGTGATTTTCATTGTCGTTGATATTAATGTTGTTGTTACTGTTGTTACTGGTGGTGGTATTATAATATAAGGCTGTGATGATTGAGGTGTGTAGAGTTCATGGGTAACGGAGATATGCCTGTAGCTTGGCAGGGCAACCCAGATTTCAACAAGAACAATAACTCATTCAATTCACCTACCACTTTCTCATAACATCCCTTCAATGGCTGAGTTTTGGGTTCTTTCTTATATTATCTAGAGTGGAATGAATTGTGGGTATGATTTCTTTTTTTGTTAATTTGATTTAGGTTGGTAGATTCTTGGTTCTGGGTTTGGTTCTATGTATGTATGTGTGCTGGTAAAGACTCCATCTTTATGTGACTTATTGTATTAATCTAATGCTTTTCATCAAATGATAGACGATATTCTATAGGAATACCCTCTCTACCTCTATGAGGTAATAATAAGGTTTGCGTACAAACCCCACTTGTGGGATTACACTACGATGTTGATATTGGTTTTCCAATGATCAATTTGATGAATAACCTTGTTGAAGATATTGTGTTGGAACACTACCATTTGTTTCTACTGTTTGTTGTCTTGATCTAATGTAGGAAAAATTATTGTTTATTGGAAAATTGTTATGGAAATGATTTAGCCAATCAATTATTGTAGGTGTTGGTTAGGTATTCTATTTTTGTCATTTTAATTTTTGATATTAAAAATGATATTGCCCTATGCACTTTTACAAGTTTTTGTTTGTCTTGATCTAAGTTAGGAAAGTAATTGCTTACTAAAAGTTTCTTATGAAAATGATTTACCAACTAATCCATAGTTATTGAATTACTAGTCTTTATTAGATGACATTCTTGAAATTGAAAAATATCAACTTGAAGCTCAAAGATGGAGTTGTTGATCTTATCTTTGGTAAATGTTCGAAGATGGAGTTGTTGATCTTATCTTTGGTAAATGTTCTAATTGATTAGAATCAACAATCATATAAATTTATGGCCTGAACTCCATAGCCTTTTCATGATTCGTATTGGTAAGAAGTTCTCGATCCTGCACATTTCTGGAACAAGTCTCATTGGATGATTTGTGCTTATTGAGTGCCATCTTTCGCTCCTGTTTCGTCTCTATAGCATTTCTGTGAAGTTGGATTCTAATGTGCGTCCTCATTTGGATGTATTTGGTGTTGCTTAACTGGATTTCTTGCAACTAGTCCAATCTGATCTGGATTCTTGTTCAATTTGAAGTTAACTATCATGTGTCTCATACGCATATCTGATACTGTGAAGTCTTATAAACCCCTTAAAAATCATCGGTAAAAGTAGGGATGGTTTGTATAGTTCATTTGATTTTTAATTTTAGGTATTGTAAAGGTAATGGTTAAAAATATAAATTTATGTAGTTAGAACTCCTTGTATGGACATGTTAGCACAAGAGATAAAGAAATAAAGAAGTTGCATCAGTTGAAGGCGTAGAAGCCTAACTATGGCAGGTCTGTTACATTTCTTTTTAATGATGATATTTATGTTAGTGTGATTTAGAGAATTCTTGATACCTGAAAATTGAAGAAATTATGTGATTTTGACTTTGCCAATCGAATATCTCCTTAAGTGTTTACATTAATCATTGGGAGTGTGGAATTTCTAGAGTCCTAGGCCTTACCTAAAATTTCTTCTGAGAATTCATGCTCTTGACATTTGATACAGTGATTCCTAGTTTGACAACTAAACTGTTTAAACTTACAATGAGTCAAAGAAAACCATTCAATGATGATCTATATAGTTGAATTTTCTTTTCTCAAGTCACTGACTCCAACTTTTCCTATGATTGATTCCAAATTCTGATTGATCTTTATTGTGCTAGCTATTACTTTACCTAAATATTTCTTGTATTGCAGTAACCCTCAAGAAGCTCGGTTCACATTTGTTGGTGCTCAAGGGTGACCCTGGTGAGGTATTGATTCATTTTATTTCATATTATTCCACTCCCATATTAAAAGTAGTTGTGTAATTTACTTGTTCAATTTATGAAATCAAGAAAATTTTATCTTATTATTCCGTTTCTATCATTAGAATTAAATAATTACATAAAGCGGTATTAGTAATTTGTATTTGAATGTATGCAAAGAATGGGGGATCACCATCTCTAAGTTATCAGTCTTTTCTTATGCAGGCTGGGCAACCATCTTGTGCATCCACCCCTCTTTCAACTGCAATATCTTCACTTTCTCCTATTGGAAATACTGGAAGTTTTGCAGTCTCAGGAGTTCCAACTGTCAGAGAACTTGGTTATGGGAGATTTAGTAGAGTTATGATGTTACTGCATTTCCAGTGAAGTCCTTCAGGTATTCTCTACCTGTTGTTTCTTGTGTTTTGGTTGCTCTCAAGGTTATATAATGGTTTTCTCTATTTGTCATCTTTACCATTTTATGTTCATTTTGATACTGCTTGTTATGCATTTTTTTAGTTGGTGGGTCTTTCCAAAGCAACCTCTCTATCTCCACGAGGTAGGGGTAAGGCTGCACACATCCTACCCTCCCCTGACCCCACCTGCGGGTTTTCACTAGGTACGTTGTTGTTACTGTTGTTTTTCATTCAGGTAACATATTACAAGAAACTTTGTATGCAGGACAAAGGATTCCTTTTAAAGGCGTATAATCAGAAGCATTGAAGAAATTATCAATTGCTAACAAGGTGCCTTTTAGTATTTAGCATATAAACTTTAACCTCATGCTGTAGAATAGTGCTAGAATTTTCCTTGGATTGTTTTAAACCAATATCTAATAAAATGATCTGCTCTTTTTCGTGCAGGAATTGTTGGAAAATTTTTAGAAACCCAAGGGTGATCCATCTACATTTCTAAAACCAGCTACAACTGTTTTATCACCCTTCTTAAAGGTAACATAGACTGGATGTGTAAGTACTTATTGTTCTGAATTATTCTAATTTCTTACCCCCTCCAATTCTTTTGGAAGTTTAGTTGTCTCTGTTCCGGTACTTCTATCAGTGCATTCGGGACATTCAAAAAAGTGTTATAAAGCATACCTCTCCACCTGTTTCTCTCCTGGGAAAGGTCAGTTTGCTTGTCGTTTAATGTTCAGAGCTCAACAGTCAGCATCCAAGTGACTTACAATTTCAACTACTGCAGTTGTTATGGCACGGCTTTTTCTACACAGTTGCCTTCAGGACTCCTGATTTTGATCAAATGAAGGGTAACAGAATATGCTAACAGGTGACAAGAGCAATCATCTTCATTGATTCGGAACATGTAGGCAAGGTAAAGTTTCTTACGAAAAGCGACCAGACAAGTATGCTAATGGTTTTTTCAGTTAATGTTGAGATTTTCGAGTCATGTGTAGAGAACCATATTGTGTAGGTTCTTTGCATTTGGAGTTGGGGGGTTAGTGGGTATATTTCCACACAATAAATCCTTTACTTCTAGGAACAAGACATACTGTCCAATACGTGTGTTTTAGTGCATGACTATAAATGGAGCCCTATTATTGTTAGGGGTCGTTTGGTATACTGAATGGGATAAGTATATCCCATGGGACTATATTATCCCTCCCCCTCCCCATGGGACAATATAGTCTCGGGATTAAGTAATACCTTATATCAAACATGGGATAAAGTTAATCCCAAACTTTATCCCGAGATTATTTTTTTGATCCCTTCTACCAAACGACCCCTTAGTGTTATCATTATCATTAATTGTTGTATGCTTAATATATAGAGGTTTGATTTATTTTTATGAAGATGCCTTGTATTTGTCAATTTTCTCCTGGCCATAATTTTGTGGTTGCTTATGTTTCCCCCTTTCCTTTGTCCTTTTTCCTGATGTGTAATAAGTAGTGTATTGTTCCCTAGTGGATTGTTCCATCTGTCGTTAGGATTTTGATGTCTCAAAGTTATTCTCATGTCCTAGTTTTTTGACCTTCTTGCCAATTCTGTCTTATTCCAGAAAGTATTAGACAGGAAAGGCCTAACATATTGAATCAGGTTACTTGCTCGGGAAAGTGTTCTATTGTCACTCTTTTACAGGTCTCAGGAGGAGTCTGCATAAATTCTTTATGTATGTGTATGTGTAGTGAGTGTGTGTGTGGACGTGCGTGCATGTGCATATGTGATAGGGGAGGGGTGGAGGGGGAGGGGGAGGCAGAGCAAGAGGGCTAGAGAGGGAGAGAGCTCATGGCTAACTAACTATATAGTCATGCATAAACTTACTAGTTAATTTTTGGTTTTTGCAATCTCTAAACAATGAAGACGCTAAAGGGAACCAAAGGAGTGATTTCTCAAGATGGTGTTTCAGTTTGAAAATCTACGTCTTGAGAATCACTAATATTCTGATGATTTTTGGCCGTAATTTGCAGATTCGAGCACAGTTAGCTGCCTGTAGTGTGCCGCTGGTAGGTGACTCAATGTATATGCCTGCTGCAATTGCTTAAATGGTCAGTCCTGGGAACCAATCCATTTGGGAAGAACAAAAAACTATATACAAGCGAACATTAATGATGAATTGCAGCATCATTCATCTGATTCCTGCTACTATCATCAAAAGTCCAGTTTATGAGAAATGGATGAGGAAATTTGATTTTGCGCAACAGATTATGGTTGATGTATGAGTAGTTATGTTTATTGTTTGATCAGTGAACTTGGAATTATGTCTTGGTTTCAGTTTTAGCTTTATGTCTGGTGTATATAGCCTTCTGATAAATAATACATGTTTAGTTAAAAAAAATCTATTACAAATCTACATTTTTGAATTTTTATTGAGTTCTTTATTAGATGGTTCGGATTCTTTCTAAATAGGATTATAATATACAAAATAAATGAAAAATAAAATTTTATTTTTGATAAAATAACTATGGCTACATTTCACAAATATTGTTTTAGAGCAGGTAGCAGCAGCCACACTTTTTTTAAGTGTTAAAGGTATAAAAGGGTGCATTTTTAAAGCGTGGCCAAAAATGAAGCAAAGGTGATGCTTTTTCGGTGTAGAATTATCCAATAAAATTGTTGTCAATGAGAAACTAAAAAGCATGGCCTTTGAAACTCATAGGCCATATTTAATAAATGTGGTTGATATGGCAACACTTGAAAAATGTGACCTAAAGTCAAAGGATACGCCATTTTAGGCCACTCCCAAAAAAGTGTTGCCTAAGGTCCAAAAGTGTAATCTTTGATCAAAGACCACACTTTTTGCTACTTTAGGCCACACGTTACAAGGCTGGCAGTAGGACTAAAATGTTGTAGTGTAAGAGAAAGGTGCTTGATTGCATATGAAATTGAGGACTTAGAATTTTATAAATTCTTTGATTTCCCTTTCCTATACTTTCCTGTCTCTATCTATCTATCAATTCTTTACCTTCTACAATTTCTATTGTATCTTTCTTTTTTTTTTTTTGGTGTTCGTTTTGTCTTTTCATTTTTTGGTCAGTCATCATCCAATCCATTTGATTTTTACTTCATTCTATAAATATTTATATGTTTGGAAAGTAAGTTTACCCTAAAGATAGTTTTATCCTTTATAATCACTTTTTCTTTTGATATTCAGCTTAGATAGGGAAAAATAATATGTCCCTAGACTATCGTAAAGCCAGTCGAAAATAATGTTACTCGGAATAATTATTTTTTTGGCATGTATTTACTGTTGTTCCTTCTCTACATTCGTAGTTTTATTTCATAAGTTGGGTGGGGATATGAGTATGTGTTGCTGAGTCCTTACGCGAGCTTAAAGCCAATAAAAAATAATGTAACTCTTGGTATAATCATTTCTCTAGTAAGTAGTTACTATTATTATAGAGTGTCTAATTCCTTACACTATTCTACATAATTGACCAATTTCGTGTCAATGCTTCAAGGCCTATATTAAAGGATAATGTAAGGAGATCCACGACATGATCATCTTTAGAATAGCTGGATATGTGTTAAAGACCCTTGTTAATGCAATCTTAAGGAATGTTGGTTCAATCTGAGCTCCCTCAAACAGCTACATAAGAAGCCGAGCCAAGAAGCTTGTAGAATTATCCTCAAACCAATAATTTGGAGGCTTGGTAGACACAAAGAGTGGAGGTCTGCAAACAATAAAAGGACTAAATGACATTTTGCTCTTTTTGGTGTTGAACAAATCATCACTCAACGTGGGTCTACATAGCCAAATACACATGTATATGGCCAAACTAAACAGACCATATTTTTTATGTCCCAAACCAAGGCCTCGTTGTGAAAGGAATCTCAAGTACGCAAAGGACAAAAGACCACCCCCATTAACCTAGCAAACCAGAACACAATACAACTAGCAGTGGATGAGTTCCGAATATATAACTAGATAGAACTGGTTCCGAACATATAAATAGATAGATAAATTAATACCAAGAGGGATCTAAGAATCCATAACACAATCCGTATGCACTTTTTACACTAAGCCTCTATGAAACAAAACGTCAACCTAAGTTAGGATATGCCCCCGACTATAGCCAAAAACCCACCAAAATAGTTTAAGACATAAGTAAAGACAAGACCATTAAATGAGGGCCTTTTGAAGAATGGAAGCTCATGATTTAAAATTTAACTCTAGGACAAACTATAAATCACCTACCAATGTACAAGAAAACAAAATTGTCTTTGGAAATTGCATCACGTGAGGATACAGTGTTCGGGGATAGTTAGTGGGGTGAGCACTAGCATGCAACTCAAGGAAGGGATAACATAATGTAATGATAAATAAATCTAAAACCATTAAAAACTATATGCACATAATCATATATATATATATATATATATAAATATAACACGCTAGGATAAGGAACAAGGTTTAGCATGATGTTTAAAACATTAGCCTGGACTGTGTAGATATCCCGTTATCTAGGCACCCACCAGCTATATGATTTCATCTCCCCTGCTGAAAGGGCCCTACTTTGTATGATAGCCGCACAAATCAGAGATATCAAAGGTAGACCAAAAATTTCCCCAAGCAAACATCATTCCATGATACACACACACATATATATATATATGTGTGTGTGTGTGTATGTGAACTATGCAAACCATCATCAAGACCCCCACGTCAAAAAATATGGTTCTAGTGTTCGTCCTCCCTAGGACTTACACCATCATGGTAAGCTACAGAATACCCTATTATGACCAGCTAAAACAATTTACACATTCTTATTCAATAACAAAGAATCATCCAATGCGGCATGTAACATTAGTATCGTTATACCAATTAAGCTAATATCATTATGATGTTAAAGTTATTCATCGCCTTGGGTGAATGCCCCGACCCCTATGATTTATCAAGTCAAATTTGGGGGAATGCCTCAATACCTATAGTTTATAATTAATTGAACATATATAAAACAAGGCCTTCCAATACCATTTATATACGTTTAACCATTAATGTAATGCAATAGTTTAGTGAAGTAAGCCAAATCATGTAATTATCCATATTTCAAAGCCTGTTATTCAAGGGGGTTAAAGGCAACACATTTTCCAAAATATATTCCACACCAAAATCATCAATTTGGTGGAGTTCCTCGACCCCCCATCCCATATTACTATATTTATGCACTCAATCAGTCAAAAAACCCCCAATAATAAAAAATAATACATATAAAATCATAGGAACACCATTCAAGCAACTATCATTCAAAACCCTCAACCCAAGCCCAAAAACAAACATTTAAAACTACGTGAATATTGACATTACATGCTATAAATAAAACAAATTATACATGCCTTAGAATATTAGCATTTTAGAGAAGAAACCACACAAATTGATCCCTAAATGTTCAATCCCTTAAAAACCCTATTTCTTCTTACTTGGATAATTAGAGAGAGTTTAATAATGGTTTATGATTATCTAAGTGATGAAAATAACCCCCTTTGGTTATTTTAGGGTTATGGATTATGATTGGGGAAAAGGAAAATGACCAAAGTACCCTCAATAAAAAGTATGGGAAATTGGTAGCCAGTCGTTATGGTCATGTCATAACTGGGTAAAAGTCATTGCCTTTTCTAGTAGTCTGTGTAGTGACTCGTGGTAACTCTCACTAGTTTGGTCACGTGTCATACCCTACGACTCTTGACAAAATCATACGGTTTACTAGCATTGGAACCCTAGGGGGTTGCACCACAGATTAAGGGACTAGATCCCTTAAAGTCAATCACAAGTGACAGAATCAGTAAAAAAAATATGTGTTGTTTGAAAAACAAATACAGTTAGGAATGTAAAAACACAAGATTTTTACATGGAAACCAAGGAAGGGAAAAACCACGATTTGCCCTCACAAGCACCAAACAATCAACTATAACCAAACTTTTGATTACAGACTCGATTGTGAACCTAACTCTAGGTTCCTCCTACTTGAAATACCTCTATTAAGAGCACTCTTTGTCACCTCTTCAACATTTTCACAACAAGATGCTTACTCTAACCAGCAACAAGATTACGCAACTTTACCTAAACACTTCCCTTATGAAATGGAAACACTACTCTTATATTATTTTTAGTTATATTACAAATCATTACTCAAGAACACTAACTAACTCATTAAGCATAGTAAAAAGATAAGAACATGAGCGATGGTTTGGAAATCTTGAAATGTAGTTTTGCTGCCTTACTTAGCTCTTTAGATTTATGAAAAAACTCATTTGATTAAGAGGCATCTCTTTATTTTTATATCTAAGTGATAATTAAGATGAAAAATCATTGGACATGCTATCCTAATAATACAAAATAACACATGAAAGTTTATTACAGAAGAGGACAACACTATGTAGAAAACAATGCTAGTTTTACTGTCCTTGCACGTCTGGGGACCTAGTCCCTCGTAGTTTAGCTGCTCATTATCAAAACTACATATAGAATTTTTTTCCTTTTTTGATTAAGAGAAACCACCCATACAATTTTGATCATCAATGCACATTCATAATATTTAGTAAGTGTGATTACCACCAAAAGATAAATGTTCCCCCTATCATCACACTTCCTCCATCATGTAACATAGGGACTTGGTCCTTGTTGTCTTTTGTAGCAAAAATCTCTGATTTCTTACTTCTAGCATAGTGCATCTTTATTAAGTGCATTTTTACACTTCCCTTATCATCATGTCTCCCTTCTTTCATCTATTCAGCACATCACATTCTTCCTACTATCAATATGCCATTCAAATCTGCAACCCACCTTGTACTTGGTCCCTACTACATAAACTTAGTATAATTCCTCTTTTTGGCATCATTGAAAAGTGAGAACTGTAAAGCAAAAGGCAATTTAAGTGGAAGCTAATTCACTCATTGCCACTAAATGAACAATTTTAGACTGGGATAAATGAACTACACAAGAAAAATAGATTTATTTTCAAACCAGGAGTTAGTATCAGTACAATTATACCAAATTAACTCTTAAAATAAACCTTCTTCAAGAGCCAATACAAGAAGAAAAATATGAGACTAACATAGGATTGATTATCAAATAGGGATAATAATGCTTAGGTAGAGGGAGGTTTGGAGGAAAGAGACATAGGCAACATCTCTATTTTTGCATTTACTTCACCTGTCAGTTTTGCTACGTTTTCTTGGAGTCATACATTTTTAACTACAAGTTCATTAGTAGCACTTGATCCCTCAGAAGACGACATTTGATTGAACAATTTCAAGTATATTATTTTAACGTATATTGCTGCTAACACAATTCTCAATTATTCCAATGGGATCGAATACTTTGTTGAGGAAGCACCCATATGCATTCTATGATTCCCTTCCTTTTCACAGTTTACCTTCTTTATGTGCTTTGGTAATCTTATTTGCTTAATCTTACTTAGACATTCGATCAAGACCAAGTCAACACTGGAGGTAATTATTCTCTTCTGTATCCTTCACATAGGACTTCATTGATGAACCGAACTCAAATGCCAGCTGATACTAATTTCTAAGAACTTTTATTTCACTCGAGCTAATGATGTTCTTTCTATCTTTGATGCATTTATCATGTGCTTAATTGAGGGTTGCTGCTTGATAACTACCCTCACGCCTATTATAGGTACATCCAAGATAATTTCCCATGATTCTTCATCTAGACTAATAAGCTTCCCTTGCACCTGGCTATTTAGACTTAGCCCATCTTTGGAGAATTCTGTGGTTTAATAAAATTCCATTACCTTATTTTCAAAAACCTTAGTGATATTTCCTCAAATAGATGTAGCCACTGTTGGTGCCTGACATACTCTACCAACCATCATTCTAGGCTTCTCACATATCATGGGATCAAAAGTTCTTCTTGATAGAACTTTCTAAGTCATCAACATTTTATTCCTTATTTAACTAGTCACATCATTTATCTCTTCCTTTGCTGTTATTACTTGCCTCTTTCTTTTTAATTGCAACTTTCTCTTCTTGGGACTAGGTCCATAGAGTTTTCCCTTTTCTTTATAGCTATGTGTTTCTGCCTCATTCCAGCAAGGTTATCAGAATTTTACTTAGAGTACCTGAGGTGTTTTTTTCTATGACTTGGGTTCCTGAAGGGTCAAGGTATTTGATTAGGATCTATTCAATTTGACTGTCTAGAGTTTTATCTGCTTAAAGGTTTTTCCTAACTTTGATGAAGTAGTAATGTTGTCCATTTTATTTTGAATGATAGAGATGAGCTGGGATAACTTAGGCTTGTTGATTAGGGAAGATGATGTGGACTTAGTTAAAGAATAATGACAAGAAGGTCTGTTTTAGAAATTTTATGTGATAACCATTGTCATGAAAAGATGTTTGTATTGAATGACATATCTGATCCTACTACATGTGACTTCTTCATTAGGAAAATGAACTGACTAATTGTTGTAGATTAAGAAAGACCTGTGGCCCTTTTCAAACAACATTTTATGTTTATTAAGGCATCCTTTATAGGTACTAACCGGAGATTGAGTCCCTCTTCTTTTGGTGAATTTCAAATTCATCAATATATTCATTAGCTACAACCGTATCCTTTACAAGGATAAACACTTCCAGAATATCCAACTGATATCATAACACGACATTTGTCCCAATAACGTGTCCAAAATAATTACTACATCATATCACAGCCTTAGGACAATATACCTATCCAAAACTCAGATTAATAAACATATTTGTAGGTTATCTTGTATATATAATCCATATCATAACTATGAGGAATAACGCATGTGCAAGGCTTCTCATATCTATATGAAATATATAATAACTATCTATATGCCTAAATTAATAAGATTTCTATGGACCATATCATAAACAAAGTTGTAATCTATATCATAGCTATAAGTAATTAATTATTATCCCGAAGAATCATCATCGTCCATTAAGTCACAAAGTAGCCTTATACTAAAGCTTCAACAGTCTCAACTATGCCTAACCATAAATAAGCCCTCAAGGTCTAACATAAGTCTTGGACAATGGTGGGCCAGAGAAACTTACTTCTAATCCTCAAATTCAATATTAAATAAGAGTCGACCCCAGACTAGGTTAAGATATATCAATGGACTTCTAGATGGTACATAAGCCATAATTAATCCTTAGATAGGAAATCCATCTTGAAAATGAGCAATTGAGTAAACTTTACCCATATTATTGTTTTAAGATCAGTAAAATAGTCCAAGAATGATAAATCATACTAACTGCACTTCTAATGCTTAAACCAAACCCCAAACCTAGCATCATATTATATCCATTCTATAAGTTAGTTTAATCTAGGGAGAAGGCAATAAGATTCAAGAAGTGTAACAAACATTTCATGTTGTAGGTCAAAACCTTCATCTAATCCCCAAACATCAATTATCAATACTAAGTCACTCTACTCATAATCAATATTAATGTTCACAAGCACATGAAATATATAATATGAATCATCTTACTAAGAAGACTAGACAGAAGCCTGCCTCGAAGCCAAACTATAATTTCTTAATCGTCCCCAAATGTCTGTCTCCACTACACGATCCCAAAATATTATCATATTAAAATAATCATAATCTACTAATGAATACGAGTATAATGATACCCATATGGCACCATTGTGCTTTGGAAAAAAAAATGAAACCAAATCTTAATGCGGGTCCCACTTATGAAAAATGCATTTTTGCGACCAACCCAATGTTCATACATGCGCAAGGAATTATAACCCTCAAATAAGGGTGAAAACTAAGATAAATAGGGGCTAAAATCAACCTCTGATGCTATCAAGTTTATAAGCAACAAAACAAGAAATTTCACCAAGAAAATGGTAAATTGTTACCTTAAATTGGATGATAATCACAAAAATAGATCTTAAACAAGCTTCCCCAACATAAACTAGATCCAATTTTAAGATATCTCACCCTTTAAGGATTTTGCTCTTAAGAGATGAGTGAATAATAAGAAAATTTGTGACATATGGGGCATGTTAATACCCCTTCTAGGTAGATAAAGACGCACTACATGTCATTAGGTGTCGGTGTTACAATCATAACACCCATAGCGCAATTTCACTATCCTCTCTTCAAAGTATACCATGATCAAGGCCCTTGGTGTACTATCATCGTTCTATCATATATCAGCTGAAACTTGGAAAAAGTTCACTCATTTTGTCAAGGCATCGAGATTTATTTGGAACCCTATATACGCAAACAAACAATTTTACCATACAAAATTTGACGTTCTGAACACTATGTCGCACTCATATTTTCCATCCGAGGTCATTTTAACCAAATGTGGGTCCCACATCAAAATTTCCAATTTCCCAACTTTTCGATCAATAGGTCTAAATAAACTCGGGTGCCTTCGGAATTAAACCACTGGTGTACCTAGTCTAAAATTGATATTTTAGTGTTACTGGCATAGTAAGAATTTGCATTTAAGGTCGTCTACTAGGACTTTTGGTTCGTGACCAAATCTTAAACAGCGACAGCTCCAAAATTATAAAATGAACCTAAAATAAAAATGAACCATCTGATCACTCAACCGACAGTTTTTGCAAGTCATTAATGATTTGTAGGCACTGTGGGAATACTCAAAACACAAAAAAATGCATGCAAATGAAGGAAATGACCTGGAGAGTCATTACAATATCCGCTATTAAAAGGACTTTCATCGACGAAAGTCAAAGGATAGAAAGATCTCAAAAGATCAAAAAGATAAGGTATTGGGCCCGCTTGCTCCACACATGAGTTCAAACATAACCTCTAAATAGAGAGAAAACTTTTGAGGGATTTTGATACACGTATCCATTTTTCAATCGGTTCTCTCACTACACATCCAAAAAACCAAAACTCAGCTTCCAAAATCAACTATCCTCCAATTGAACTAAAAAATGATGATGCATGCAAATGTAAACGACAACACATTGGTACCATCTCGATATCCGCACAAATTAATTAAAGGCTTACTCAAGACAAAAGTCAGTGGAGACATAAGTAATATAACCGAATCCAAATTCAATTATAACCTTCTTTTACCATTCCACACCTACTATCAACTCCAAACAAGGAGGAAAATTACTTGAGTCCTATCCGTGTAATCTCATCACAGAGAAATTGATGAACTAAAGTTGATCCGCTGAAAGTCCACGAGGAAACCATGAGAATAAGCCCATAAGACACTAACTGGGCATACAAATAGGTATAATCAAGGAATGAAGTCCATGAAAATTCTACAAGTAGTCTTGATTTTGATCAAAACTAAAATCTAGGAGTCCAAATCTTAATTAGTTATAACTGAATGATCTACTCCAAGACATCCTATCAATAGAGAATGAAACAATACCAAAAACAACTCAAGTATACTACCCCCACTGAGTACATAATCTAAAAATCTCAATACTAACACCACACACTAAAAAATGAACGAACCAACTCAAGATAAAGAATTTGTAATTTACCAACTCAAGAAGATATCATAGAAAAGACCACCTACCTCTAACTTTCTACTCTACTTTAGATAAGAACCTCATCACGGCAATAGTGGAGCACCTAATTCCACACTAATAATATTGGCAAACTATTACAAGGAGATAAAACCAACAAACTTATGAGATTTATCAATGATATATTAATATCAATATCCGATTCACTATCGTGCGATTAAACTGCCAGAAGAAAGAACATATATAAATAAAGACAAGCTCAAAAGTGGGCTATATCGAGAGGGATAGAAAAGATAAACACCTTTGCAAATCAAGATATAAGTCTAGGAATCCCAATTACATTAAGGTCAAATTACTCAATTGCCAACTGTAGAACCATATAGAACCATAGAAGGTCAACTTCCCTTGATACCACAATTCGATCCACAATCAGTCTAATACAGCTAACAACAAAAAAAACAATCAACTTCGCCTTGCAATAAGAATGTAATGATCAAATCGATCTATACTTGCTCAAGCCACCGAATAACAATCACAAATCATGGAATTCTAACTAGAAAACACTAGTCTAAATAGTGACCAGCAAGGATTAATAACATCAAGCAATGATAGATATAGATAAAATAATATCAATATTAATATACTGAATAGGCGGTACTAAAATGAGAATAAAAAGTAAGTACCACTCAAGGGACATAATAAGTCTAATGCGCCAAGATAAATAGGACTTGAACACAAATGCTAAACCCATAGGGAGAAAATATCAATACAGGTTGACTCCTTCCACTACTAAAAGAAATAAACCTTGGGGATAGTAATATAATTATGAATCCAATAACAATGCACACAATAATCAATATGTATTCATAAAGTCATATAATTATCAATGGGGATAAAAAACCCAATAAAACAAATAATAAGGTGAATGCGGCAAATAAAAGTACACCTATCATAGTAATATCCACAATTACATGACTAATGGATATAGGGAGCAAAAATCCAAATGGATCCATACTCGTACTGACTGAATCATCAACTGAGGCTTCTAGCATACTACCTTTAGCTAAATTTGCCATAACATCATGAGGATAATCTTAATGAGATGGACTACTAATAATCCCTCACCAGGGACACTTTTTGGACAAATGTCCCATCTTACCACAACCAAAGCAAGCTTCTAGAATACTTAGGCGTGCTACACACTCTGATCCTAAATTATAACCATGACTAACCTAAGAGTCTCCCATAATCTAAAATGCTACGTGTGAAGAACCGATGGGATGCAAGTGAAGGTGGCCTCCACGGGAAGGATTCTCACTCTAAGATGAAATACCAGCAGCACTACACTAATTGCATGGCCTCATGCCACGACATCCATAAGTCCTAACACATGCTCTCTTTCTATCCCTTACATGATCAATAATTAGAGAGAAAGAAGTTGTAGCTTCTATCAAGTTCTCCAATCCAAAATAAAGTGGCAATGCTAAATCTCTAATAAATCTGTGCACCTCATCCTACTTAGAAAGATATATAATAGGAATATTCCTAGCCTAATAAAAACCTCATCTCATACCCTAAAACTTTTAAAGAACCCTTATGAACACAACAACTCTAATATTGATCTGAGATCTACTCGATGACTCAAATGTGATTTATTATTAAGAGAGATCTACAACATGACTCAGATCCCTGATTTTAAACCTTGAAGGACAGAAGTAGTTATGTGCTCAACTGGAGCTTAAGATGGCCCAAAATCCTTTGGTTCACACTGAAGATCTTTTATATCCATCTTGGACTCTCTAGTCTATTATTGCACTGAAACTCTCAAAACACGTGTTAAAGTCTCATCTTCATCTATAACCTTCTCACATCATCAATTTTGGATAGAATAGAGTCAAAAAATAAGCTTGAGGCTCATAGCTATGCGGATATATGATAAGGTGTCAAGAAATAAATTTCCAACGAATATACCTATAGCCTCACAAAGATAGGTTACAGATGTCTCTGAACCGATATGCAGGACTCTGCTACACACTTAGTGCTTATACTAATACAATAGTGAATCTAGGATCTGATACTATTTGTCACGACCCAATTTCTTTAGTCATAATGGCGTTTACTATAATCTATCAGTAGGCAAGACAAACTTGTAATTCAGAACGGCTAGTAATGGACTAGATAGACACATAAAGGAATGAATTGTGAATAGAGGTAATAAAAGATCAAATACATAATATAGTCCCCAAAACATATATATAATATAGTCCCCAAAACATGGTGGTATCATTACAAGAGATTTTAACATAATAAGGATATAAAAGAGGTACTAAATAAATATATAGATACAACCATCTCAAAATACAACATAGAGACTAGTATAGTTCATACGAAGGAGGAAAGTATTACCCCAAAAGACAGGAGCTCACTCTAAGTCTCCCTATCATAGCTGCTCTGCATGATGCACACAATACTAGAAATAACCCGTACTATGATCTATAGGTAGCAGAAGTGTAGTATGAGTTCCAAAATATGGTACTCGATAGGCCACTACCAACTGAGCATACAACATGCCATAAAACATAGTTATTGCCTTTACCTATTCAACACCCCTCCCCTATATGTGGTCTGATATCTATTCGCACATAATGGTGATAGGTAATATGTATACAAGAATGAATGTCATCCACCAGACTTTGACAAGTAATATTTATAGAGTCAATACCTTGATTTGAATCGGTCATAATATACAATCAATACCCAAAATTCAACCCATCATAATACATAATCAATAAACAAAATTGAATAAGTAAATATATAATCTATAGTTAGACTCGAAGTGCTAAATATATAATCAATACCCATAATGTTGTCAACATCATCAATATCATTAGCACACTTATATATATATAACACCAATACTTTAATTAGCCATCAGGTTTTTACTCAGTATTTATATCATCAATACATCAACTTCGTCCGTCCTATACTAGAGAAATGTGTGTATAGATATAACAGGTTCATGGACTCAAGTCGTTGCTAAAAAGAGTATAAATCAATAAATCCATTTTCCCAAGTGAACTTTGGGAATAAATCATTATAAAGTTGTTGAAAGGTTACAAATATCTCAAGACCGGAGTAGTTAGTGGTATCAAATCATAGATCGAAATTTATCTCTGTCAAATCTTTTAAACATCATTAATAATATCCTTTACATATAAGTTATCCATTATGATAGGAAGTTATTATTATAGAGAAATCTATTTTTAAGGTGAAAATTGGGCTTTAACCCTTGTTTAGGAAATTCGGTAATACGTTTATTGTTTTGCTAGAATCACATCATTGATCGATTTTATGTTCATGAATGTATCGAATCTATGTGTTCCATCACTAATATATATATAATGGAACCATAAGAATCAATATATTGATAGGCTACAACTGCATCCTTTAAAAGGATAAACCCTTCCTCAACATCCAATCGATATCATAACATAGCCTTTGGTGCAATAACATTTCAAAAAAAATTAAAACATCATAATCACGGCCTTATGCCCATAGACGTATTCAAAACTCATATCAATAAAAATATTTGAAAGCCATCTTATATCTATAAGCTATATCATAACTATGAGGAATAACACATATGTAGGGCATCTCATATCTATAGGCAATATATCATAACTATGTCTATGAAAATATTATTATGCATGTTGAACGACCATAAATTAAATAAAGCTATAATCCATGTCATAACTAGAAATCATTAATCATAATCTGGGAGAACCATCATCATACAACAAGTCATGAAGTAACCTTATATTAAAGCTTCAACAATCTCAACTATGCCTAACCATAAATAAGTCCACATGGTCTGACATGAGTCTTGGCATAAGGTAGATTGGAAAAACCCACTTCTAATCCTCAAATTCCATATTAAATAAAAGTCTACCCCAGACTAGGCTAAGGTATATAAATGGACTTATAGATGGTACATAAGCCATAATTCTTCCTGAGATAGGAAATCCTCATTGAACATGAGTAATTGAGTCAACTCCACCCATATTAAAGTTATGATCACTAAAATATTCCAAGAAAGGTAAAGCTTACTAACCACACTTCTAAAGCTTAAACCACAGCCCAAACCTAGCATCATATCATTTCAATTTTATGAATTAGTTCAATCTAGGTAAAAGGCAATAGGATTCTAAATATGTAATAAACATTTCACCTTACGAGTAAAATCCCTCATATAATCCCCAAACATAAATTATCAAGACTAAGTCACTTTGCTCATAATCAATCTTAATGTTGACATTCATATGCAATATATAAAACACATAATCTTACTAAGAAGAGTAGATAGAAGACAACCTCGAAGCCAAATTGCAAATCCTTGAATCATCCCCAATATGTTGTCTCCACTTATCAATCCCACAATGTCATCACATTACTATAGTCATAATCTACTAATCAATACGTGAATAATGATACCCATATTGCACCATTGTGATTTGGATAAAAAAATACAACCCAAATCTCCATGTTTGTCCTACTTATGAAAAATGCATTTTCAGGACCAATCCAACTTTTATACATTCTTAAGGAATCATAACCCTCAAACAAGGGTGAAAACCAAGCTAAATTGGGCCTAAAATAAAGCCCTAAAGCTATCAAGTTTGTAAGCAATAAATCAAGAAACCTCACCAAGAAAAGGGTAAATTCTTAACTTAAATCGGATGATAATCATGAAAATAGATATTAAACAAGGTACCCAATCTCCAACTAGATCCAATTTTAAGATATCTCCCTTTTAGGGATTTTGCTCACAAGAGATGGGTGAATAATGAGAAAATTTACGACGTATGGGGATGTTAATACCTCTTCAAGATACTCAGGTGTTACAAACGTAACATGCAGGTGTTTAATCGCACTATATGGCATCAGGAGTAAGTGTTACAATCACAACAACCCTTAGTAATATTGCACTATGCCCTCTTCAATGGGTACCATGATCGCGGCCCTTGGTGTACAATAGTCGGCCTATCATATATCAGCTGAAACTTGAAAAAATTTCAATGTATTTTTCATGGCGTCAAGATTCATTCATAACCCTATATACAGAAATAAACTATGTAACCATAAATTTTTTTTACATTTTTAACAAGATGGCGCACTTAGAATTTCCATCCGAGATTGTTTTGACCAAATATGGGTCCCACACACAATTTCTAGTTTCTCAATTTTTGACCAATAGGTCAAAATGAGCTCGGGTGCCTCAGAACCCAAACAACAGATTTACACAGCCAAAAATTGATATTTTAGTGCTGTTGGCATTGTCAAATATTTGCATTCCAGGCCATCTACTAGGATTTTTGGTCTGAGACTAAATCTGAAACAACGAAAGCTCCAAAATAGAAAAATGAGCCTAAAATAAAAATGAACTGTCTGATCACTAAACTGACAGTTTTTGCAAATCATAAATGAACTCTAGCTACTGTGGGAATGCTCGAAACACCACAAATACATGTAAATCAAGTAAATGACCTAGAGAGTTATTACTATATCCACTTCCAAAAGGACTTTCATCCACAAAATTCAATGGATGAAAAGATCTCAAAAGATCAAAAGGATGGGGAACTAGGACTGCATGCTCCAAGCAAGAATTCACAGACAACCTCTAAGAGAAGAGAAAACCCTCGAGGGATTTTGATACACATATCCATTATTCAATTAGCTCTCTCAATTCATATCCAAGAATCTAAAACTCAGTTTCAACTACCAACTGCCCTCCAATTGAATAAGAAAAGGATAATGCATACAAATCTGAACAACAACACATTGATACCATCTCGATACCCATATATATCAATCAAAGTCTTATTCAAGTAAAAAACAAGTCAAGGCATAGGTAATACAACCAACTCGAAATTCAATTATAACTATTTTTTATCATTCCACTGAGTGATCTACTCGAAGACATCGTATTAATCAAGAATCATACCATACTGGATAGAACTCAAGTATACTATACCCATTTAGTACATAATCTAAAAATCCTAATACTATCACCACAATAAAAAATGAACCAACCAACTCAAGATAAAAATTTTTCAATTTGCCAACTCAAGAAGCGATGATTGGAATGATCACCTACTTTTAACTCTCAACTCTACATTTGACAAGAACCTCATCATAGGAGGAATGGAGCATCCAACTCCACACTAATAATATTAGCAAACACTTACTAGGAGATGTAGCCTACAAACTTGTGAGATAAAGCTAGGACATTTTGATATCATGTTAGAACCACTATTGTGCTATGAAATAGACAGAATAATGAATGGATACAAAACTTGTAAAGCTCAAAATTGGGCTATATGTAGAGTGATAGACAATACCAAAAACTTACAACCCAAGAGGCATGTCTTGGAATCACAATCTCATAAATGCAAAATATAACTCAATTTCCAACTCTAGAACCATACAGAACCATAGAAGGTTAGCTCACCTTCGATACAAATATTCACTCTAGAATTAGTTTATCACAGGTAACAAAAGAAAAAACAATCAACTTTGCCCTGCTATAGGAAAGTAATCATCAAATTAGGGTATAACTACTCAAGCCACCGAATAAGAACCGCAAAGAATGGAATTCTAACTAGATAGCACTAGTCTAAATAGCGACCCACAAGGATCAATAAAATCATGCAATGATAGAAATAGAAATAACAATAAAAATATCAATATAATGAATAGGCTGTACCAAAATGAGAATCAATAGAAAGTACCACTCAAGGGCAACATTAAGGCTAATGCACCAATATAAATAGGACTTGAACCCAAATGCTATATACATAGGGATAAATATCAATACAGATTGACTAGATCAACTACTAAAAGAAATAAACTACGGAGGTAGTCATATAATTATAAATTTAATAACAAGGCACACAATAACTATTATGAACTCATCAAGGCAAATAATTATCAATTGTAATAAAAACACTAATACACACATATAAAAGGTAAGTATGGGAAATAAAAGCACACCTATCATAGTAAAATCCATAATTACATGGCTAATTGATATAGGGAGAATATATCAAAATTGGTCCAAACTCAGACTAACGGAATCATCAACTGAGGTTTCCAGTGCACCACCTTTAGCTGAATATACCACGACATCATAAGGCAGATCTTAATAAGATGAACGAACAATAATCCCTCACTATGGATACTATTTGGACTAATGTCCTATCTTGCCACATTATAAGCAAGCTTCTAGAATACTTTGAGGTTTTACACAATCTGATCTAATGATCACCATGACTAACCTAAGAGTCACCCTTAATCTGAAATGCTACCTACATAGAATTAATAGGTTACAAGTGAAGATGACCTCCAATAGAATGATCCTCACTCCAAGATGAAATATAAATTACACTACACTGATTTCATGGCCTCTTTCTGCCACATCCATAAGTCGCAATCTCATATGATTAATAATCTGAGAGAAGAAAGTTATAACTGCTATAAAGTTCTCTAACACTAAGCTGAGTGGCAATGCTAAACCTCTAATAAATCCATGCACCATGTCCTACTCAAAAGGATATATCATAAAAATATTCCTGGCCCAATCTAGAAACATAATCTTATACTTTAAAACTATTAAAGAACACTAATGAATACCTTCAACTCCAATATTAGCCTAAGAACAACAAATGACTCTAATGTCATCTGTGATTGAGAGGGATCTAAAACATAACCAGATCTTTAATGCTGAACCTTAAAGGGTTGAAGTAGTCACTAACATAATTGGTGCATAAGATGGCCTAAAATCCTTTGGTTGATGTTGAAGATCTTTGATATCCGTCTATGAGTCTCTAGTTTGTCCTTACAAAAAAGATCTGAAAACATGTGTGAAATTCTCTTCTACATCTATTGACCTTCTTGCATCATCCATTTAGGATAGAATAGAGTAAAAGAATATGGTTGAGCGTCATAGCAATACAGACACACGATAGGGATTAAAAAATTGAATTATTTAAGAATATCCCTATAGCCTCTAAAATATAGGTTATAGATGTATTCGCACTAATTTATAAGACTCTACTAAACACTTAACTCTTTGTAATACCCCATATATTTCTATGCTAGAAAATGAACCGTTGTTCCTACACATGAAACCTCCTATCCTGTGATTAATATTGGAGTACATGAATTAGGCTAAGTATACTAGTTTTAATAGAGCTTATGATGTGTTAAGCATGTTCATAAAAGTCACTTAGAGTAAGCCAAGCTAAGAACTTTTGAATCCACTAAGTTTTCGTGTGTGATTTCATATGGGTCATCTTTGAACAAGAATAACTTGATTTATGGGTGGTGTTTTGGAAGTTTTATAACCTACAAATTATAGATAATTGCATAAGCTTTCCGTTGATACCAAATTTTCCTAAAACGGACACTTGATGAAGAAGTTATGGCAATTTAAAGTTTTAACAACGTCATTTCAGTTAGTGGAGCATCGCGCCGTAAGCCAAAATGACGTTTGTTAATTTCCAGTGTCTCTTTGCTATTCCAACACATCGCGGTGAGTTTCCAAGTCAGAAATGAGAGGAAACACGATATCTCTGCGTCACGCTGGGGGCCCAAATCGGGTAATTTTCACAAAAATTAAATGACCCATCTAGAGGGGTATTTGGGTCATCTTTGCACCCTTATATATATTGCATAAACACGGAATTAAACCCTTATTTCACAAAAATGTACTCTTTCTCTCAAAATACTCTTAAGAACACATTAGGGTTTTCAATTAGGGATTTAAGTTCAAGCAAATTTCTCCATCAACCATCAAGAATCTTCTATCTAAGGTATGCATAGTGTTCATCTATGGATCCATTTCGTTCATAGAGATCAAGAACCATGTTTTAAATATTATATTATGATTTTCTTATTGTGATATGACCATGTACATGTTGATGATTGTTGTTTAAGTTTAAAGATGATATCGAAAGGTGTTTTCATGAAGTTTATATGTTTGTTAGTTGAAATCGATGAACTTTATGTGGTTTAAAATGTGGAAATTGATGAAAACGCAGCTAATCTAAAAGAATGCATCCAAAGTGTTTGATAAAATGCTTAAGGTGATAAGATTCATGACCCATGATTTAATAGTGCTTAAATGACATGTCCATGCTCTATGCTTTATGATTTAACATGAATTCCACATGATTGATATGCGTCGTTGTTATGATATGGATTGAGCATGATATTAAAGATATGCAAGTGTACACATGTTGTATGAGTTTCCCTTCCACACGTAAGATGTTGAGAACTATGCTTAGTGTGAAATCCCCTACTTATGATATGGTGAATTGTGGACTCCATTTTATGATCAAGTCAGTTATGTGTGTCAGTTTCCTTCCATCGAGTCCTGGGGGTACTAGTACCCAAAAAATATAGCTGTGTACCTAGATTCATGTCACGTTATCATGATAATCTCAGTCAAGCCATGATCTATGGAACTCAGTCAATTATGTGACTCAGGAAATCTCAGAAATCTCATGATCTCAATAAATTCTCAGATAGTATTACTATTTTATCAGTCAATGGAAGTCAGTTACTCAGTCCATGTACATCCAGTTAAATTATGTTCAGTCTCTTCAGATGGGAGTAGAATTTAGCACCGAGTGAACCCAAGGATGGGAACTCACCTGCCAGTGTAGGGTGTGATTCTTAGTAGTCATCTTTGTGTTCTAGAACTACCTAGCCAGCGTAGGTTGAGACATCTTAACCTACCAAGTTAGGATTGATGAGGTGGCTTAACTTGTTCGTTTAGGGTTCCCATCATTCTCATTCGAGTACCTTCCAGCTAAGGGTCACTCACAGTTGTCCTTACTAGTGGCACGGTATTGATACCTTTTCAGTCGGGGCAGAGATTGGACACCAACCTAGCTATATACGTTTTTGGGGTATGTCGGTTAACAAACTACCTCCCATAATTTTAGTCCCAGTCTTAGTAAAAGAACTCAAATAGTTCTTCAGATTTCAGTATACCAAGACTGTCAGTTACAGTCAATTTAGTTAAAGTACGGAACTCAGGTAGTTCCATCAGACTCAGGACTATCAGACATAGTCATCCATGTTATCAAAATTTTAGTATCAGTCATGTTAGATAACAGTAAACCATGTATTAGCATACAGATCCAGATATCATGTATTCATAATTTTTAGTTACTATTTATGTAGGTTTGTACTCTTACGTTCATATCAGTCAGTCAGTTAGCATGTTTCATGCATGAAACCCTTTTGCATTTAGCCTACCTTACTAATACACTCAGTACTCCCAGTCATACTGACACATTTGTGCTATGGTGCTTTCTTTCATGTTACACCATAGGTTCAGAGACACGAGTTCCAGATTAGCAGTAGCATTCTAGTCACAGAGTCACAATGAGTCCTCATCCATTCGAGGATGATAGAATTTTATTTCATTCTTTATTTCAATTCAATTTTGCTAGACAGAGTTAGTTGGAGACATGTTCCTTCAACTCATTATTTCAGACAGTATTTAGAGGCTTTCAGATTTAGCTCAAATTTTAGATTCAACTTTCAGTTGTTTTTGGTATTTATTACCCTATATGGATGTAATTATTTATCAAATATTCTATTCAATTGAACCTTATGGCCTATTGTTCATATTTTTCACATTCTATAAGTATATTATGCAGTGTACAGGTACAGATATCTGTCATGGGTTAGTTTGTGGTCCCTCGGGGTCATAAGCACCGTGTAGCATTTCGGGTACCAGATTCGGGCCATCACAAACTTGGTATCAGAGCCTAAGGTTTAATAGAGTCCTAGGAAGTCTGAAAGCCACATCAAGTAGAGTTTTGTGTATGGGTGTGTTGCGCGCCACATTTATGTGCAAGAGGCTATGAGATATTTTAGGAATAGTTTCCCCTTTTTCAGTATTCATGTCGTGCTAGTGAGCATAATATCAAGTTAAATTCTCAGTCTAATTTTTTCTTCTCTTATTTAAGAATATGCCTCCAAAGAGAAGAAACCAGCCTACTCCTCAGCCTGAAGATCCTTTTGGCGAACATGTTTCTCATGTGGAGTTTAGGCCTCATTTACCACACTTTCTTAGTCTATGGCTTCCCAAAATGAATGGCAACCAGTTATTTTGGCCAATCCAGTGGCCAACTCAGCCAAATGAACCCTCCATCTTTCTTCGAGTCTAAGTCTGATGACGATCCTCTGGAATTCATTGACCAAGTCCAGAAGGTCATATACATCATGGGAGTTACTTCTTGTTAGAGTTTCGAGTTAGCCACATACTAGTTATAGGATGTTTCTCACACTTGGTACAAACAGTGGAAGCCCAAGAGGGTAGATGGTGCAGGTCCTACAGAGTGGGAGGAATTTGTCACGACTTCTTAGACAGATTCTTTCCCCAAGAGCTGAAGAAGGAAAAAGTTCTATTCTTCATCAACCTTTGGGAGGGAAATATGATGGTTAAAGAGTATTCTCTTAGATTTACTCAACTAGCCAGATATGCCCCTCATGTGGTTGCAGACAACAGGGCTAAGGTGAGCAAATTCGTGTTAGGAGTGAATGATAGCGTGGCAAATGAGTGTAGTTCTGTAATGCTGAATAGTTATATGACTTTATCTAGGCTCATGACCCATGCTCAGCAACTAGAGGAGGAAAATATTAGGACTAGGGAGAGGCAGAACAAGAGAGAAAGATCAGGCAGTTTTAGTTTTGCTCAACCCAAATCAGAAGAAGGAAACTGTTCGCATTTCCATCCTAAGCTAGTAGTTCCAGCTCCTTCCTCCACCAGTGCCCCAGTGCCAAAATTCAGAGACGTCAACAGAGATCAAGCACCAGGCTCTAAGTCTCAGGGCAGTTTCAGTAGTGCCCGAACTAATCCCCTGTGTCAGATTTAAAACCATAAGAGTACCTGTAGAGATGGTAGCGATGTTTGTTTTGACTATGGCAAGCCAAGTCACAAGATTAGATAGTGTCTGTATTCAGGTCTACAGGGTTAGCAGAATCATTCCACAGCCCAGTCCAATCAGCCAAATCAGCAGGGTGCCATTTCCCGTGCTGCTAGTGGGCAACGCCCAAACAGACTCTATGCTCTTTAGACCTGACAGGATCAGGAAAATTCTCCTGATGTCGTTACTAGTACGTTGCAGATTTTCCATATTCATGTTTACGCTTTACTATATCCAGGTGCATCTTTGTCTTTTATTACTCCATATATACCAGGTGATTTTGGAATTAGTCCTGAAATTTTAGCAGAGCCTTTTTCAGTCTCTATCCCAGTGTGTAAAACCATCATAGCTCGGCGGGTATACAGGAACTACCCGGTTATGATATTTCAGAAAGCCATGTCAGCAGATTTAGTCGAGTTAGAGATGACTAATTTTGATGTCATTATCAGTATGGATTAGATTCATTCCTGCTATGCTACAGTAGACTACAGAAATAGGATAGTTTAGTTTCAGTTCTCGAATGAGCCCGTCATAGAGTGGAAGGGTACTACTTCATCTTTTAGGGGTCAGCTTGTTTCCTACCTTCGGGCAAGCAAAATGATTTCTAAGGGATGTGTTTATCATCTCGTTCATGTTAAAGACTCTGGTTCCAAATATCCTAGCTTTGAATCAATCCCAGTGGTTAACGAATATTCAAATATCTTTTCCGAAGATCTTCTAGGAATTTATCCTAAAAGGGAAATAGACTTCGGCATTGACCTTATTCTAGATACTCAGCCTATTTCTATTCTAAAATACAAAATGACACCAGTAGAACTCAAAGAACTGAAGGATCAGTTAAAGGATCTCTTAGATAAGGGATTCATTAGACCCAACATTTCCTTGTGGGGTGCACCAGTCTTATTCATGCACAAGAAAAATGGTTCTCTCAGAATATGTATTGATTATCATCAGCTCAACAAAGTTATAGTCAAGAACAAGTATCCTCTTCCCAGAATAGATGACTTGCTTGACCAACTTCAGGGTCCAGTTATTTCTCTAAGATAGACCTCAGATCAGGCTATCATCAGCTCAGAGTTAGAGAATGTGACATCCCGAAGACAAGTTTCCATACTCGGTATGGTCACTTCGAATTTCTAGTTATATTCTTTGGTCTTACCAATGCCCCAGCCGCTTTCATGGACTTGATAAATCGTGTGTTCAAGCAGTACTTGGATTTGTTTGACATAGTCTTCATAGATGATATCTTGGTCTATTCCCGCACAGAGCATGATCATTTAGACCATATTAGAATTATTCTTCGGACTCTCAGAGATTAATAGCTATTTGCCAAATTAAGTAAGTGTGAGTTTTGGAAAAGGTCAGTAGCATTTCTTGGACATATTATTTCCAGTGATGGCATTAGAGTAGATCCTCAAAAGATCGAAGTGGTAAGAAACTGGCCTCGCCCTGTCTCTCCATTAGATATCAAGAGTTTCTTGGGTTTGGCTGGCTATTACAGGTGGTTTGTTTAGGGATTTTCTTCTATTGCATCCCCCATGTCCAGATTGACTTAGAAGAAGGTCAAGTTTCAGTGGTTAGATCCTTGCGAGAAGAGTTTTCAGGAATTGAAGAATTGACTCACCTCAACTCCAGTCTTAGCTCTTTCAGGTGGTTTAGACGGTTTTGTAGTCTATTGTGATGCATCCAGAGTGGGTCTAGGTAGTGTCCTTATGCAGCATAGTAAGATCATATCCTACGCCTCCAAGCAGTTAAAGCCCCATGAGAAGAATTATCCTACTGATGATCTTTAGTTAGCAGTCGTAGTATTTGTCTTGAAGATTTAGAGGCATTATCTCTACAGAGTTTATATAGACGTCTTCACAGATAATAAGAGCCTTTAGTATGTCTTTTCTAAAAAAGATCTTGATCTTTGTAAGAGAAGGTGGTTAGATCTCTTGAAATATTATGACATGAGTGTCCTCTATTATCCAGGCAAGGCCAATGTAGTGGCCGACGCTCTCAGTAGACACTCTATGGGTAGTATTTCTTATCTTGATAATAGTAAGAAGAAGTTAGACCAGGAAGTCCACAAGCTTTCCAAACTTGGTGTTCGCTTAGTCAACTCTTCAGAGGGCAGTGTATGTGTTCAGAGTAGTTTAGAATCATCTCTAGTTTTCAAGGTAAAAGAAAAGCAAGATAAGGATCCTATCCTTGTCAAGCTAAAAGAGTCAGTTTAGAATCAGAAAATAGAGGTTTTCTCCCAAAAAGGAGATGATATTATTCATTGTCAGGGTTATCTTTGTGTTCCAAACATAGATGACATAAGCTAGCGAATTCTTGCAGAAGTGCATGGTGCATGCTACTCTATTCATCCATGGGCTACAAAGATGTACCAATACTTACGGGAAATCTATTGGTGGAGTGGGATGAAAAGAGATGTTGCAGAGTTTGTGGCTAAGTTGTCTACATGTCAGCAAGTTAATATAGAGCATATGAAACCTAATGGTTCCATGCAAGAGTTCACCATTCTTACTTGGAAGTGGGAAGAAGTGAACAAGGACTTCGTGATGGGTTTGCCTCAAACTCAACATCAGCATGATTCAGTTTGGGTCATTGCAGATAGAATGACCAAGTCAGCTCATTTTCTTCCAGTCCATACCTCTTATTTCACCGAGGATTACAGAAAACTCTACATCAGGGAGTTGGTCAGATTACACGGTGTTCCATTATCTATCATCTTAGACAGAGGTACCCAATTTACCTCTCACTTTTGGAAAGCATTCCAAAGGGTCTTGGTACAAATGTTCATCTCAGTACAACTTTTCATCCTCAGATAGATGGACAAGTAGAAAGTACCATTCAAACTCTTGAAGATATGCTATGGTGTTGTGAAATTTATTTCAAGGTAAGTTGGGATGACCACTTGCCTTTGAATGAGCTTAAATACAACAATAGCTATCATTCCAGTATTAAAATGGCTTCATTCAAAGCTCTCTATGGTAGGAGGTGCAGATCTCCAAATGGGTGGTTCAAAGTTAGTGAGGCCTCAGTCATAGGGCCTGACTTAATATTTAACGCCTTAGAGAAAGTCCAGTTAACCAGACAAAGACTCTGGGTAGCGTAGAGCCAATAGAAGTCATATGCTGACATTCGTAGAAAGGATATCGAGTTTGAGGTCAATGACTATGTCTATCTAAAGATCTCTCCCATGAAGGGAGTGAAGTGGTTCGGCAAGAAGGGAAAGCTCAGTCCCCAATATGTCGGTCCCTTCAAGATTCTCAGTCGCTTAGGCAAGGTAGCTTATGATCTTGAATTGCCTTCAGATCTAGCCTCAGTTAATACAGTCTCTCATGTCTCTTTGCTCAAGAATTTTATAGGTGATCCATCAGTCGTAGTCCCTATTCAGAGCATTAAAAGTTAGAACAGTCTCTTCTATTAGGAAATTTCGGTCAAAATTCTAGACTATCAGACTCGTAGACTAAGGAACAAAGAAGTCCCTCTAGTCAAAGTTCTTTGGTAAAATCAGTCCTTTGAAGGAGATACTTTGGAAGCAGAAGAAGATATGCGTTCAAGTATCCTCACTTCTTCTCCGCCAATCTAGATCAAGCTCAAGGTAATAGTTCTTCTTTAACTTATTCAGTTTCCCGTTCAGTTTTCTATACAACTTGGTATTCAGTTCATGTTCACATTTTATCACAAATATAGTATCAAGTACCATTGCATATTCATTCATGTATTCATGTGTCATTCCAGTGTATAATTATGCATCAAATATGCATTCTTATTGGGAGAACTTAGTTATTAGAAATCTCAGTTATGCATTCCTGAATCAGTTACTCATGCATCAGATATGCATGTCCAGCATGATATATTTAGCTTATCAGTCATGTCCGTCATGAGATTATGTTCCAATAGTGTATGTCTTGTACGTACTCCATTTTATCGTCTCTCCCCATTTCAGCCAGTCTCATTCGAGGACGAATGTTTCCAAGGGGGAGATATTGTAATACCCCTATATTTCTAAGCTAGAAAATAAACCGTTGTTCCTACATATGAAACCTCCTATCCTGTGATTCCTATTGGAGTACATGAATTAGTATGAGTATCCTAGTGATAATAGAGCTTATGATGTGTTAAGCATGTTCATAAGAGTCACTTAGAGTAATCCAAGCTAAGAACTTTTGAATCCACCAAGTTTTCGTGTGTGATTTCACCTGGGTCATCTTTGAATGAGCATAACTTGGTTTATAGGTGTCATTTTGGTAGATTTATACCCTCCAAATTGTAGATAATTGAATAACCTTTCCTTCGATATAAAATTCGCCTGAAACGGACACCCATGAAGAAGTAATGGCGATTTAAAGTTTTAGCAGCATCATCTCAGTCAGTGGCGTGTTGCACTGTTAGCTAAAATGATGTTTGTCAATTTCAAGTGTCTCTCCATGATTCCACCGCGTCGCGGTGAGTTTTCAAGTCATAAACGGGGGGCAACATGATATCTCCGCTTCGCGCTGGGGGCCCAAATTGGGTAATTTTCACAGAAATTAAATCACGCAACTAGAGTGGTATTTGACTCATCTTTACACCCCTATATATATTCTATAAACATGGAATTAAGCCCTTATTACACCAAAACATACTCTTTCTCTCAAAATCCTCTCAAGAACACATTATAATTTCAATTAGGGATTCAAGTTTAAGCAAATTTGTCCATCAATCATGAAGAATCTTCCATCTAAGGTATGTGTAGTGTTCATCTATGGATCCATTTCATTCATAGCGCTCAAGAACCATGTTATAAATATTATATTGTGGTTGTCTTATTGTGATATGACCATGTACACGTTGATGATTGTTGTTTAAGTTTCAAGATGATATCTAAAGGTATTTTCATGAAGTTTATGTGTTCGTTAGCTGAAATCCATGAACTTTATGTGGTTTAAAATGGGGAAATTCATGAAAACACACCTAAGCTAAAAGAATGCATGAAAAATGTTTGATAAAATGCTTAAGGTAATAAGATTCGTGTCCCATGATTTAATAGTGCTTAAATGACTAGTCCATGCTCTACGCTTTATGATTTCATATGAATTCCACGTGATTGATATGCCTTATTTTTTTGATATGGATTGAGCATGATATTGAAGCTATGCAAGTGTACACATATTGTATGAATTTCCCTTCCATACGTAAGATGTTGAGAACTATGCTTAGTGTGAAATCCCCTACTTATGATATGGTGAATTGTGGACTCCATTTTATGATCAAGTCAGTTACGTGTGTTAGTTTCTTTCCATTGAGTCCTGGGGGTACTATTACCCAAAAAATATAGTTGTGTGCCTAGAGTCATGTCACATTATAAAGATAATCTCAGTCAAGCCATGATCTATAGAACTCAATGAGTCCTGTGACTCAGGAAATCTCAGAAATCTCATGATCTTAATAAATTCTCAGATAGTAGTACTATTCCGTTAGTCAACGAAAGTCAGTTACTCGGTCCATGTACAACCAGTTAACTCATGTTCAGTCTCTTCAGATGGGAGTAGAAGTTAACACCGAGTGAACCCAAGGATGGGAACGCACCTACCAGTTTAGGGTGTGATTCTTAGTAGTCATCCTTGTGTTCTAGAACTACGTAGTCAGCATAGCTTAAGACATCTTAACCTGCCAGATTAGGGCTGATGAGGTGGCTTAACCTGTCAGTTTAGGGTTCCCACTGTTCTCATTCGAGTACTTGCCAACTAAGGATCACTCACCGCTGTCCTTACCAGTGGCGCGGTATTGGCACCCTTTCAGTCGAGGCAGAGATTGCACCCCAACCTGGCTATATGTGTTATTAGGGTATGTTGGTTAAGCAACTACCTCCCACAGTTTTAGTCCTAGTCTTAGTAAAAGAACTCAGATAGTTCTTCAGATTTTAGTATACCAGGACTATCAGTTATAGTCAATTCAGTTACAGTACGAAACTCAAGTAGTTTTATCAGATTCAGGATTGTCAGACACAGTTATCCATGTTATCAAAATTTCAATATCAGTCATGTTAGATAACAGTAAACCATGTATTAGCGTACAAATCTTGATATCATGTATTCATGATTTTTAGTTACTATGTATGCATGTTTGTACTCTTACGTTCATATCATTCAGTCAGTTATCATTGTTTATGTATGTAAACCCTTCTGCATTTACCCTACCTCACTCGTATACTCAGTACTCCCAGTCGTACTGACGCATTTTTGCTATGGTACTTTTTTTTTTATGTTACACCATAGGTTCAGAGACACGAGTTCCAGGTCAGCAGTAGCATTCCAGTCGCAGAGTCGCAGTGAGTCCTCATCCATTTGAGGATGATATAATTTTATTTCATTCATTATTTCAGTTTAGTTTTTATAGACGAAGTTAGTTGGAGACATGTTCCTTCAACTCCTTATTTTAGATAATATTTAGAGGCTTTGATATTTAGTTCAAATTTTAGATTCCGCTTTCAGTTGTTTTGGGTATTTGTTACCTTAGATGGATGTTATTATTTATTAGATATTCTATTTAGTTGAACCTTATGGTCTATTGTTCATGTTTTCCGCATTCTACAAGTATATTATGCAGTGTGCATGTATAGATATCAGTCATGGGTTAGCTTATGGCCCCTCGGGGTCATAAGTACCGTGTAGCATTCCGGGTACCAGATTTGGAGTGTTACACTCTTATACTAATACATCCATCAACTTAGGCTCTAATAGCAAGTTTTCATGACCCAATTTCTTAAGTCATGATGGCGCCTACTATAATCCACCAATAGGAAAGGCAAACAAGTGTTAGAGGAACTCTGACCATAAATAAAGATATTAGAAACAAAACTAACATCATAACTTAGAAAATGCCTAAACATTTCATTTACATCAACATGCTAAACAACATACCCAAGTCCACAGTCATTTATAGTGCCTCTACATCAATCTAATTTCTATATATGTTGAGACAAGCCTCGATAAGAGCCAAACCTAAAACACATAAACTTTGAACCATTGAGAAACAAAAATTTTTGGTGTCTCTGAGTCGTACCCTTGGTCACAATTCTGTAATACCTTGTATTTCCTTAGCCAAGATTAACCCTCAATACATAGGTTATCCTAGATATATTTTTTGAAATGACTAGTAATTTTCAGATTTGAGCCTACCATTGCGTAGGAAATTCAATTAGATTTTCAATGATATAAATTTGCCTAAATCCGACAATCGGATAAGAAGTTATGGGAATTTTTTGTTTCAATTGTTAAACATCATCATCCAGGCCAGTAGTGCATCGCTGATTGTGTTAGAATAGCAATTATATATTTCCAGTGTTGCTTCATGGTATTGGCATATCACGCCATAGACCCAGTTCATAGTTTTCCTTTTCCAGTAGTCCAATGCAATTCCACCGCGTCGCGATGCACTTCTAGTTCACTAACAAAGTGGCAACACGATACCACCGCGTCGCACTACCATGCAATTTCCCAGTCATCATTTTCCAGTGGCCTGGCACGATAGAGGCACATCGCACCATGGGTCCAAATCGGGAAAATTTTATGAAAAATTAAAGTTGTATCTAGGGTTAAAAAAGTCATTTCCTATGATTTTTTTCCACCAAGATGTGGGATTTAAGCACTAAAAATGTGTAAAACCCTTTATTATTCATTTTTTTCAAAAATCAAAAGGTAACTTTCTCCCAAGAAAGCAAACCCTAGTCCAAGAATCAGGGTCCTTCTTCAAGAATCTCCCCAAGAACCTTCAAGAACTCTTCTTTTAAGGTATGTTAGATATTCATCCATGGATTCTTACCTTTCATGGAGCCCAAGAATCCTATTTCAATATACAAGATTTATTATTTTGGATTTCCATTTTTGAATTAGATTGAATCATATTCATAATGTTGTTTGAATTTTAATCCATGATTTAGATTACAAGTTCCAAGAATTGATTCTAGTATGTGTTGAATTACATGACATTCATGATAAACCTTTCAATTAGTGAGTTGATTGTTGTAACCATGTTAACCCTAAGTGTTTATGATTTAATTTACCAAGTATGCTTCTTATGTGTTTGATAATTGTCTTTAAGAATGAACTAATGCCATTATAGCATGCTAACATTTATTCCCCATTCATGTACAAGTTAATGCATTACAAGTGTCTGAAGAAAATCTCTATGAATGAATCATGACCATGTTATCATTGTCATGTTATTCAAGATTATGCTTTGCATTACCTTTCATGCTATCGAGTCCTGGGGGTATTTAATACCTGATAATTTAGCTATTTACCTAGAGCCAGTGTCAGTTACAAAGAAGTAGTAGTCATGTCATTATCAGTAGAAAACTCAGTTCCTTATAGAATTCAGTAGAACTCAGTCAGTTATAGAACTTAGGAAAACTGAGTAATCTCAGTAAATTTAGTCCAGTTCAGTCTAGTATAACAGTTCAGCGTCCTTCTATTGGGAGTAGGATTTAGCACCAAGTGAACCCAAGAATGAGGGCTCACCTACCAGCAGAGGGTATGATCTTTAGGAGTAATCCTTGCATTACAGAACTATAAAGCCAGTGTAGGTCGAGACATCACACCTGCTAGTTGAGGGTTGATGAGGTGCTCTACCTGCAAGAAAAAGGTACAACCATTTTGATTTAGAGGAACCTACCAGTAGAGGGTTACTCTTTAGCTTGTCTTTACCTGTGGCACAATACTAACACTATTCTATTTGGGGTTACGGATTAGGCCCCAGTTCAGTTATCAGTTAAGATTTGGACCATGTCTATTAGATTATTACCTTCCACAGTTTCAGATTCTGTCTTAGTCTTTAGAACGGAACTTAGTTTAGTTCTATAGAATTAGGACTGTAAGATACTGTCACTCAGTTATCAGTAATATAAATTATCAGTGATCTCAGATTATTAGTATGTTTAATTATCAGTTATTAGATTCAGTTCCAGTATACTCAGTTACAATATGCACAGTATGTTTAGTAGTTACAGATCCTACATTTATGTTATCCAGCTCTTCTATATCATTCAGTTAGTTATTGGTCATGCATATAAACCTATGCATTCAGCCTTACCTTATTTAGCATACTAGTACATTCCCATATACTGACCGCATACCTGTTTCTTGTGTTATGATGTTTCATATCATAGGTTCAAACTCTCAAGTTCCTGACCATGCTTAGACAGAGTCAGTCAGCAGTAGTATATTTAGTAGTGAGTCCTCATCTATCGAGGATATGCTTTTATTTTAGTACTTCAGCTTAGCAGTATTTTAGTATATGGAGTTAGTTGGGGGATTGTCCTATCAACTCCACTTTCCAAAAAATTTAGTTAGAGGCTTCTCAAACTAGATTTTAAGAAAGTATTTTAGATTTAGATATTATATTTTATTAGTATTTCAAATGTTTTGAATCTTATGGCATTTTAGCCTATTCTTCCACGTTTATTTCAATATTATTGTTCAATGTTCACAGTAGATTTCATTCATGGGTTAGCTCATGGTCCTTCGGGTCGTGAGCACTACGTAGCATCTAGATTGTAGACTCATGGCATTACAAACTTGGTATGAAAGCCTAAGGTTCTATAGAGTCCTAGGAAGTCTGAAAAGACGCATAATATAGAGTCTTGTGCATGGGTGTGTAGTGTGCCACACTTATGGATAGGAGGCTATAAAGTGTTTTAGGAAAAGTTTCCCTTCTTTCAGTATTTATGTCATGCCAGTGAGAATGACTTCATGTTAATCTCTCAGTCTAATCCACTTATTTCTTTCAATTACAAAACATGCCTCCCAAAAGAACTAATGAATAAAGAACCGAAAGCCAATCAACCCATCAAACCATTCAGGCAGCTCCCCTGGACGAACATGTCGCTTACATAGAATTCACAGCTTCATTCACTACTCTAGCCAATTCAGTCATAGCTCAAAATAAACAACCAACTATGGTTTCAGCTAATCTGGTGGCCAATATAGTTGTAACTAGAATTCGGGACTTCACCCAGATGAATCCTTCTTCCTTTATGAGATCTAAGTCTGAAGATGATCTACAGGAGTTCCTCAATTAGGTTAAGAAAGTAACAAATATCATAGAAGTTACTTCCAGTGAGAGTGCTGAGTTAGTCGCCTATCAGCTACAAGAATAACCTATATGTTGTTTAATAAGTGGAAGGTAGATAGGGGTATAGATGTAGAGCCCATAGAATGAAAAGAGTTTTATATTGCTATTCTAGGTAAATTCTTTCCCTTAGAGCTGATAGAAGCCAAAGTGTTAGAGTTTATCAATCTCAGATAAGGTAGTATGAGCGTGAAAGAGTATTCCCTCAAGTTTGTTGAGTTAGCCAGGTATGATCCCCATGTAGTAGCAGACAATAGGTCCAGAATAAGCAAGTTAGTATCTGGAGTGTCAAATAGTTTGGTTAAGGAGTGCATAACAATAATGTTGATTTAAGAGATAGAAATATCTAGGCTTATGGTCCATACTCAACAAATTGAGGAGCAGAAGCTTAAGTAAAAGGAGAGAGATAACAAGAGAGTTAGAATATGTAGATTTAATTTAAGTTAGCCTAAGTAAAAAAGGGGTAACCATTCCCAGTTTCTTCCAAAGTTCTCAGTCCCAGCACCATCCTCAGCTAGTGTACCGATGACCCAGTATAGAGTAAGCAATGGTCATACTAATCCATTTTATAGAGAGTGTGGTAAGAATCTCAAGGGTGTGTGCAGAGTTGGCAGTGATGTTTGTTTCGGGTGTAGAAATCTAGGACATAAAGTTAGAGATTGTCTTCAGTCAAGTTTTCATGGTTAGTACAGTTATCCTTCAGCTCAGTCAAGTCGCCGAACCAAAAAGGTGCCACTTCCAGTACCACCAATGGGCAACGCCTAAGCAGGTTTTCTGTACTTTAGTCCAAACAATATTAGGAAAGTTCTCCTGATGAGGTCACAGTATGTTACAGATCTCCCATTTACATATTTATGCCTTATTTTTAGATCCTAGATATTCAGTCACAATTTAGTTCGTAGGTGCCCTGCATCGTCTTATGCTTTTCCTTAGTATCTCAGCCAAGTCAGCATTCTCGAGGGACATATTGTCCCAAGGAGGAGATACACTATATTCCTCGAGCTATCATGATCTAAACCTTTCGTTTTCTCTTCATGTAGCAAATCCAGTTAGATAAATGGGTCCTCATAGTTGACCCTTAAGTCCCAATCTCATTCATAAGATATGTGATTAAGGGCTTAGTTCAGTTCACGATACAATTCATGCATCCTAATTCAAACTTAGTCATGTACTCATATTCCAGTTCATGTATATTCAATCATGTATTCATTAATCTATTCATACATATACTCATGCATCAGACATGCATGTTTAATATGTAAACTCAGCTTATCAGTATTTTCAGTCATGTATCACGTGCATCAGATATGCATCTTTAAGATGTAAGTTCTATCTATCATACCAGTGATATAATCATGCTACAGTTCTGTATGTCTAGTTTACTACATAAACTCAGTCTGTCCGTGCTCTCTCAGCTTAACTAGCCATATTTGAGGATTAATGTTCCCAAGGGAGAGATATTATAATACCTCGTATTTCCCTAGCCAAGATTAACCCTCAGTACATAGTTTATCCTAGATAAAATTTTTTAAAATGATCAGTAACTTATAGATTTGTGCCTGCCATTGCATAGGAAATTCAATTATCTTTCCAGTGATAAAAAATTTGCCTAAATCTGACAATCAGGTAAAAAGTTATGACAATTTTAAGTTTAAGTTGTTAAACATCATCATCTAGGCCAGTAGCATGTCGTGATGTGTGTTAGAATAGAAATTGTCAATTTTCAGTGTTCCTCTACAGTATTGGCGCTTCACGCCATGGACCCTATTCAAATTGTCCTTTTTCTATGTTCCAATGTGCTTCCACCTCATCGCGGTGCACTTCCAGTTCGCAAAGAAAGAGGCAATACGATACCACCACTCGTGTCACCATGCAATTTCCCAGTCATCATTTTTTAGTGACCTGGCGCGATAGAGGCGCATCGTGCCAGGGGTCCAAATCGGGAAAATTTCACAAAAAATTAAAGTTGTGCCCAGGATTAAAACAGTCTTTTCCCATGATTTTATTTTGCCCAGATGTAGGATTTAAGCCTTAAAAATGTGTAAAACCATTCCTTATTCACTTTTTCCCAAAATCAAAAGGTAGTTCTCTCTCAAGAAAGCAAACCCTAGTCCAATAATCCATGTCCTTCTTTAAGAATCTTCCCAAGAAAGTTCAAGAACTCTTCTTCTAAGGTATTTTAAATGTTCATCCATGGATTCTTACCTTCCATGGAGCCCAACAATCCTTTTTCAATATACAAGAATTATGATTTATGATTTCCATGTTTGAATTAGATTGAATTCTTTTGTTGATGATGTAGTTTGAGTTTCAATCCATGATTTAGATTACAAGTTCCAAGAATTGATTTTAGTATGTGTTGAATTATATGATATTCATTATAAAACCTTTCATTTGCAAGTTGATTCTTGCAACCATGTTAACCCTAAGTGTTTTTTATTTAATGAACTAAGTATGCATCTTATGTGTTTGATAAATTATCTATGAGAATGAAATAATGCCATTATAGCATGCAAACATGTATTATCCATTCATGTACAAGTTAATGCATTGCAAGTGTTAGATGTAATGTCTCTATGAATGAATAATGACCAAGTGAACATTGTCATGTTATTCAAGATTATGCTTTGCTTTACCTTTCATGCTATTGAGTCCTGGGGGTATTTAATACCCGACAAATTAGTTGTTTACTTAGAGCCAGTATAAGTTATAGAATAGTATCAGTCATGTTACAATCAGTATACTCTCAGTCCCTTACAGAATTCTGTAGAACTCAACCAGTTATAGAACTTAGGAAAACTCAGTAATCACAGTGAATTCAGTCCAATTTAGTCCAGCATAATACTTCATCGTCCTTTAGTTAGGAGTAGGATTCAATACTGAGTGATCCCAAGGATGGTGGCTCACCTACCAGTAGATTTTGATCCTTAGAAGCAATCCTTGGGTTCCAAAACTATGTAGCCAACGTAGGTGGAGACATCACACCTTCCAGTTGAGGGTTGATGAGGTGCTCTACCTGCCAGAAAAGGGTACCAACATTCTCATTTAGTGGAATCTACCAGTAGTGGGTTACACTTTGACTTGTCTTTACCTGTGGCACGGTACCGACACCCTTCCAATTTGGGTTAAGATTGGACCCCAGTTCAGTTATCAGTTTAAATTTGGGGTATGTCTTTTAGATGATTACCTCTCACAGTTTTAGTTTTAGTCTTAGTCTTCAGAATAGAACTCAATTCAGTTCAACAGAATTAGGACTATCAGATATAGTCACTCAATTATCAGTAATACAAATTATCAGTGATCTTAGATTATCAGTATGTTCAATTATCATTTATCAGTTATCAGATTCATTTCTAGTATACTCAATTACAGTATTCAAAGTATGTTCAGTAGTTATAGATCCTTCATGTATGCTATCTAACTCTTGCATACCATCTAGGTAGTTATTGATCATGCATATGAACCCATGCATTCAACCTTAACTCATTTAATATACTAGTACATTCCCACGTACTGACCGAATACCTATTTATTGCTCTATGATATTTCATATCATATGTTTGGACACTCAGGTTCCTGACTGCGCTTAGCCAGATTCAGTCAGCAGTAGCCGATTTAGCAGTGAGTCCTCATCTATAAAGGATATCTTTTTATTTTAGTACTTTAGCTTAGCAGTATTTAAGTGGATGGAGTTAGTTAGGGGATTGTCCTATCTACTCCATTTTCAGACAGATTTAGTTAGGGTTTCTTAGACTAGATTTTTAGATAGTATTTCAGATTAAGTTATTATAATTTATTAGTCTTTTAGATGTTTTGAACCTTATGGCATTTCAGCCCATTATTCCATATTTATTTTAGTATTATTGTTCAATGCTCATAGTAGATATCATTCATGGTTTAGCTCCTGGTCCTTCGAGGTCTCAAGCACTGTGTAGTATCTAGAGTGCAAACTCAGAGCATTACAGATTCATACCCTTATCACCCTTCACTTTTTTATTGTAGGAAGAATGCTTGGGTAGTATGTTGTCCTCTATACAACAAGTCCATCCTTGGTTATAACCATATGTAAATATCATATACTACTCAACCGTATAGAGAGAAGTCATAAAACAGAGTGGATTATTTTTGTTAAAGGTGGAGCTCACAATTGGGGCATTATTTATACCCTTGGTTACAACTCAAGGGTTCCCACCCATACCCATAATAGTATGGTTGAACTAGAAGGGGCCTAGGGTATGATTTAGAGTAGAACTTATACCCTAGAGTATGATTCCTAAAGGAACTATAAGAGGGAGTCGTACCACTACACGAGTGAGCATTTATGCTTTTTAACCAAGGAACTTTTAGTTATTTCCAATGTAAAAAACCCTAAACCCTCTCACTATTTAAGGCATTGTAGCCTCCTAAGTTTTCATTTTACAAAACTTAAACATTCCAAAACACTCTAAAGGCTTTTTGGAGAAAGATTGACAGATAGGGTTTGGGGGTGTTCATCTAGTGGAAAGAGGGATTCAAGTTCTTAGTGATTCATGTTGTTTAAGGCATGCATATCTTCCTCTCTTTAAATATCTCTAAGCCCCTTGTTTTTTAGAATTGGATTTGTAAGTGTACATGGTGGTTTTTAATCTAATGAAAAGGGTTTTAATACCAAATAATGCATAATGATATTTATTGCTTTTATGTGTGTTGATAAATACTATTGATGGTTTATTGTATATGTGGGTGTTAGTTGTATGTTGTTTATCATAAGGTTCTTGATGAACCCTAGATTTAATAACTTCTACCATGAGAATAGACTTGTTAAAGGTATGCACCCAAGGTGTTTTTAAAAATGTCTAAGTAAAATGACTAGTTGTATGTTGATAATATGTTGAGCCAGGGAAACGACCCAAATGAGTATGAATAATTGATGAATGATATTGTGAAGGTATTTTGAGCCATGTATTATGTAATTGGTAACTTTGTTAGGTGATGGCTAATGAAATGGTAAAGCCCTAGACATAAAAATGAACTTAATTATGTATGGAATCATGTGTGGTAAAAATATGATGTAGTATTGTTAATGATATATGAATAAATTTGTGTGGGTCTTGTGGACCACAAACTAATTTGTATGATGAATTGAATGAGGGCATTGGCCTATTGAGATTGTTGAGAAATTGAGGCTCTCATAAGGACCATGTGGTCATGTATGATGATAGAATTGGTTAAATGAGCCAAACCTCTTGAATATGACATAAATTGTATGAATATGAATGCATGAGCAATGAGTTAACAGTTCAATGTTGACTAATGATATGAATGAAATAATGACTGATTTGAGTACCTCATATAATGATATGACAAGCGATTCAAGTTTCTAGTCCCATGAAATAAATAGTGATTCAAGTTCCTCGTCAATGACACGACTAGTGATTCGAGTTCCTAGAACGGTAATATGACTAGTGATTCTAGTTCCTAGTCTAAAAAGATCTTTTGAGGTTAGAATACCTCGTCTAATGACACGACTAGTGATTTGAGTTCCTAGTTCGATAAAATGATATGATTAGTGATTCAAGTTCCTAGAACGGTGAATTGACTAGTGATATGAGTTCCTAGTCCAATGAAATTAAAATGAAATTGGTCGAATGGGCTAACTTGGATGAATGCGTTTTACCCATGGGTTATGAATGAATGACTTAAGGATGCATGATAAGCCTTGTATCCCTTTTCGGCATAGTATAATCATTTGTCTATGTCCATATGTATGAGTATGTATTCAAGATGATGTTGAGCCTTGATCTCATGTCTAGCATATAAATATATATGTGTACGTATAATTATATGAAGATGAATGATGATATATCTATATTGACTTATTGATGAGAGATGATGATATTTTTACTGGTTGTTACATGATGATGTTATTTTATCCTTATCCTTGAGTTACATTCTAGAGTTCCAAGCACTTACCATCTTTGGATACTACATCACTATGTGACGTAGGGGCCGGAGCATCTTCTTCTTTTCCTGTATAGTTATTAGATGATCAAGCAGTTCGTGCATTGACTTGATGAGGTGAGCTTCCTTACATCCAAAAGATATTTATTCTTAGTCCTTATCCTTAAACTTAGTCTTTTTAAGACTTGGTTTGACTATTATTGGGGGCTTGTCCTGACATATATACTTATTGACTTCAGTTTTGTATAAAGGCTTTGTGAACAACTGTGAACTTGGGTGTAGTTATTATTATTATGAATCTAATATTGACTAATAATATTATTCTGTGATCTTAACTTGTAAATTGGTGTTCCTTCAACTCCTATGATATGACGAGGTATTTAGGTTGGGTTATGGGGTGACCTCTGGTACATGTTTACTTGAGGTGCCCATACAACATGGCCTTAAGTTTGGGGCATGTCAAGTTTGTATCATAGCCTAGGTTCATGGTCCGTTTGGTGTTCATAATACCATGTCATGTAGAGTGTCTTTTATGGGTGTGAAGCACACCACACTTATAAAAGAAAAGTTAAGAGACATTTAGGAAATGTTTCCATTTCTTAAGGTTTAATCTCAATCTATAAAGTCTAAGGACTTAAATTACTATAATTGATCTAAAACAAAGTCAAACACTACTGAGGGTCCTATGGACGAAGCTCATCCAACTTCTGGAGTTCTAACTTGGGCTAGGGCTGGGGCATCTGTCCATCTTTATGGGGTTCCACCTACCAAACCTTCTCATGAGATTTTCATTCCTCCCTAGTCTCCTCAAAGGGATGCTACTAATGTGGAGTTTCATCTATCAATCAACATCTTAACACACTTGTTAGCCTTTTAAGAGAAACGTGGTGTTTTAGTTACCATTTCTTCTGAGGCCATAAGAATTGTCCAATTTATGAGTTTGATCACTCCTATGATATTTGGTATGAAGTTTGAGAAAGATCCTCAAGGCTTCATTTATGATATATAGGAGATCTTCCGAATGATGCATGCTTTAGAAACTGAGGAAGTAGAGTTTGCAACCTACAAATTAAAGGATGTTGCATACCAAGGTATGAATGGTGGGAGTTATCTAGAAGTGTTGATGGTAATCCCGCTATATGGGAGGATTTCTTTAAGGCTTTCCTTGACTGCTTCTTTCCACAAGAGTTAAGGGAGGCAAATGCAGAAGAGTTTGTGAACTTGAAGCAAGGGACAGTGTTCATTCAAGAGTATGCGTTTAAATTCTATCAGTTGTCAATGAATGTTCCCGAGATAGTCTTGATAATGAAAGAGAGAATGTTCAAGTTTGTCTCTATATAGTTCCATAAGTTAGTCCTTTAGAGTAATACGGCATTGTTGATTGATAACATGGATATCTTTAGGTTTAATGTGAATATACAAGTAAAGGATTAGAAGAATAGGCAACCTGAGCTTAGTAGGAGGCAAGGGAAGATATTTAGGACTTAGGAGAGTTATGGTGGAGATGGTGTCAAGTGGTCATAAATAAGTAGGGGAGTTTGGGTTCGTTATCCTCATCTAGTATTCACTCTCCTTACCCAAAGTTTTTAGGTAGTCATCAGTCTTAGTTCAGTGGTAGGTCTCAAGAACTGGGTGCCTAATTTCAAACTAGTGGTACCCAGTCGGCTCCACCCTGTCCTCAATGCATATTCTGGGGTCAAAGACATCATGGTGAGTGTGATAAAGGGAGAGGCAAATGTTTTTATTATGTTCAGGATAGGCATATGCAGTAAGAGTCCCCCTCTCAAATGGCTTTTTCAGCCAATAGGGTCCCTATTACTACTTCTCCTCCCATACCAAATGGTGCTATATTTACTTCTGCTTCTATTTTTGGTACCTACGTTGGTCGAAACTGCTTATATGGACTTTCTATTTTCCAGGATTCTGAGGCATCCCCTAATTTTTTCACGAGTATGTTGAGACTTTTCTTCTATGATATGTTTTGTATGCTTGATATAGGGTCTAATCTTTGTTATGTGATCCCAAATATGGCTGTGCATCTTGATTGTAGTCCTGACAATCTGTCGGTCCCTTTCTCTATTTCTACCCCGGTAGGAGAACCTTTGATTGTTTGAAGGGTCTACAGAGATATCTATTAGTTGTGAGGATACTATTGCTGATTTGATAGAGTTAGACATGGTTGATTTTGATGTCATTTTGGGAATGGATTGGTTGCACTCTTGCTATGCTTCCTTAGATTGTCGGAATCATATGGTCATGTTTTAATTCCCTAATTAGGCAATAATTAGATAGGAATATGGTTCCTTAGTGCCAAAGTAAAGGTTTATTTACTATCTTAAAGCCCAAAATTTTATTGTAAAGGGTTTCTTGTACCATTTGGTTTGAGTTAAAGATCCTAAATCGGAAGACACTTCACAAGAGTCTGTTCTCGTGGTGAACAAACTTCCCAATATGTTCCTCGATAATCTTCACGGTGTTCCCCCGGATAGGGAAATTTATATCAGGATTGATCTTATTCTAGGAACGCATCCAATCAATCTTTCTCCCGACAGAATGGCTCCAACAGAGCTAAATAAATTTAAGGAGAAATTGAAAAACCTCGTAGAAAAAGGTTTTATCCAGCCCAGCGTGTCTCCATGGGATGATCCCTTGTTGTTTGAGTGTATAAAGGATGGTTCCCTTCATATGTGCATTGATTATCATTAGTTGAACAAAATAACCATAAAGAATAAGTATCCATATTCTAGGATCGATGATTTGTTTGATCAACTTGAGGGTGGGAAGTTTTTTTTCTAAGATTGATCTTAGATTCGATTATCATCAACTTAAAATTAGGGATGTGGATATCCCTAAGAATGCCTTTAGAACCCGGTATGGTAATTATTAGTTTCTTTTCATGTCCTTTGGGTTGACCAATACCTCGGGCATTCATGGATTTGATGAATAGGGTCTTCCATGCATTCATGGACATGTTTGTCATTGTCTTCATGGATGATATTTTGGTCGATTCTAAGAGTGAGACAGATTATGTAGATCACTTCTGTGCCATGTTATGAACTTTGAGGGATCATCGTTTATATGCTAAGTACTCCAAGTGTGAGTTTCTACTAAAAATCATAGCTTTTCTTGGTCATGTCATCTCTAGTGAAGGATTATAGTAGATACCTAAAAGATTGTGATGTTTAAGAAGTGCCCTAGACCTATGAATCCTACCGATATTCGGAGCTTCTTTGGTGTAGCTAGTTAATATAGAAGATTTTTGGAGAGATTTTCCACTATAGTTGCCCCGTTGACCAAGTTGACCGAAAAAAAGGTCAAGTCTTGTGGTTCGATGCATGACAAGTTAGTTTGGAGAAGTTGAAAAAGAAATTGACTTTGGCTCTAATTTTGACCTTGCTCAAGGGTAGTGATGGTTTTGTGGTATATTTTGATTCTTATCATATTGGTTATACTTGCATATTGATGCAACATGGTACTGTGGTAGGCTATGAATCTAGGCTATTGAAATTTCATGAAAAGAACTAACTCACCATTGACATAGAACTGTTAGTCATGGTCTTTTCTTTGAAAATTCGGCAATATTATCTCTATGGTGTTCATATTGATATCTTTGTCTATAATAAGAGCCTTCAATATGTGTTTACCCAAAAGTAGTTGAATCTCCGACAAAGAAGGTAGCTCTAGTTATTGAAAGACTATGACATGAGCCTTCATTACCGTATTGGTAAGGTGAACGTAGTTGCCAATGATCTTAGTAGATCCAAGTTCCACCAAAATGTATTATGACCTTAGGGAGATTTATTGGTGGAATAATATGAAGCATGATGTTGCTATTTTTGATGCCAAATGTATGGGGTTTTAACAAGTAAAAGTTAAGCATATGAGGCCCGGTGGTTTATACCAAGAGATCATATTGCCCGAGTGGAAGTGGGAGGCAATTAATATGGATTTTTTAATTGGCCTTGCAAAGTGTCAAAATCAATGTGATTCCACTTGGTCATCATTGATAGAATGACCAAGTCCACCTATTTTTTGCTAGTGATAACTAATTTTTTGGCAAAAGATTATGCTAAATCTTAACTTGTGAAGATCATGAAGTTGCACCAAGCTATGGTGTCTATTATCTTGAATTGTGGTCCTCCATTTTCATCCCACTTTTGGAAGTCGTTGCAAAGAGGTTTGTGAACTATGGTGTGACTAAGTACTGCTTTTCATCTGCAAACGGATGGTCACACAGAGAGTACTATCCAAACAATGGAAAATATTTTATGGGCTTGTATAATTGATTATCCAGCTAGTTGGTGTGACCACATTACTTTTATAAAGTTAGCCTATAATAATAGTTACAACTCTAGTATTAGCATGGTGCCTTTCAAAGCATTGTATGGTAGGAGATATTGATCTCCTATTGGGTGGTACAAAGTTGGCGAGGATAAGTTGATTGGGCCCGATTTAGTTCACCAAGCTTTAGAGAAGGTGATGGTGATTCACAATCGATTGAAAACAACTCAAAGTTCCTAAAGTCCTATGCTGATCTGAGGCACCGGGACAAGAAGTTTAGTGTCAGTGATTGGGTATTCTTTAATGTATTTCCCATGAAGGGAGTGATGTGGTTTGGTAAAAAGGGGAAGCTAAGTCCCCGCTATGTTGGACCTTACTTGATTATGAAGAGGGTTGACAATGTTGCCGATGAGTTGTAATAGCCTCCTACTATGGACTCCATTCACCTGGTTTTCCATGTGTCTATATTGCAGAATTGTGTGTGTGATCCATCATTGGTTTTCTCCTCGAAAGATGTTAGTATCTAAGAGGAGATCCCAGTGAGAATCTTGGATTGGAAAGTTTACTGGTTACGAACAAAAGAAGTGTCTTAGGTAAATGTTCAATGGAGGAACCAAATGTCCGAGGAAGATACTTGGGAGGTGGAGGATGATATGAAGTCCTTGTATTCACATTTTTTTATGTTCTAGAAACTAATGATTGAGGTATGCGTTAACCTTTTTTATTAGACTTCTGTCTTTGATTGATAATTGTTTTGAGTTCCTAATATTTGAAGGAGCTATGTGGACTTGATAAATGACGGGATTGGATTCCCTAGTGGATGAAATAAAGTGGTTAATTAATGATGATCAGATATGTGTTGTCTTGTATTCTTGTTGTGTGCTTGTTTCTAACATTTGTAAGGGTTGGTTTGATTCATGGTTATGTGTTAACATGTGTTTATGATTTTCTTACCCTTCATTCATGGATGAATGATCCCATGTGGGTGAGAATTGAAAAACCTAGACTTTGAACCATTTAAAATAACAATTTTTTGTGTGTCTGAGTTGGGTACAACTTGGAGCGTTGACTCATATCCTTGGTCATGATTTGTACCCTTATCCCCCACTTTGGTATCCTAGGTATCATGTGAGGGTAGTATACTGTCGCTCATACGATAAGGTCATTCCTTGGTCATAACCATGCATACGAGTCATGCACTACTCAAACGTATAGAGTAAAGTCTCCAAACCGAGTGGACTATTTTTTTTTATAGATGGAGATCATGATGAGGAATGAGTCATACCCTTGGTTATGAATCAAGGGTTCACACACGTACCCACAATAGTATAGTTGACCTAGGAGGGGCTTAGTGTACGAGTTAGGGTTCCACTCGTACCCTATGATACGATTGCTCAAGGAATCGTAAGAGGGAGTCGTACCCTTGCACGAGTGAGCTTTACAGCTTTAACCAAAGACCTTTTGGTCATTTATCATGCCTAACACCCTAAAATCTCTAAATATATAAAGCATTGTAGCCTCCTAAGTCTCCATTTTACAAGAATTAAGCATTCCAAAACACTCTAAAGGTCTTTTGGAGCGAGATTGGAGGCTACGGTTTGGAGGTGCTCATCTAGTGGAAAGAGGCAGTCAAGTTCTTGGTGGTTCAAGTTGTTTAAGGTATGTATTTCATACCCTCCTTAAATATATCTAAAACCCATATATTTCACACTTGGATTAGTAAGTGTACATGGTGGTTTTGAATCAAACGGAAAGTGTTTTTTTACCTAATAATGAATAATGATAATTCTTGCTTTTATGTGTGTTGATACAAGTTATTGATGGTAGATTGTATATGTGCGTGTTATATATATGTTGATTAACATGAGGGACCCTAGTTTTAATAACTTCTACCATAAGAATCATCTTGTTGGAGGTATGCACCCAAGGTGTTTGTAAAAATGTTTAAGTGAAATGACTACTAGTATTTTTACAATGTGTTGGGATAAGTCAATGGCACAAATAAGTATGAATGATTGATGAATGATATTGTGAAGTAATTATGAGCCATGTGTTGTATAATTGATAACCTTTTTAGATGATGGCTAATGAAAGGGTAAAGCCTTAGACATTAAAATGAACTTAAATTGTATATGGAATCAAGTGTGGTGAAAATGTGATGTAATATTGTTAATGATAAGTGAATAAGTTATTGTGGGTCTTGAGGACCACAAATTGAATTGTATGATTAATATTATGAAGGCAATATGATATTGACATGGTTGAGCAATGAAGACTCCCATAAGGACCATGCGGTCATGTATGATTATTGAATTGGCTATATGAGCCAAAGCTCTTAAATGTGACATACATTGTATGAATGTTAATGAAGAGCTGATGGGTCAAGAGTTCAATGTCGACCAATGATGTCAATGAACAACGAGTGATTCAAGTTTATCGTCTAGTGATATGACTAGAGATTTGAGTTCCTAGTCCCATGAAACAACGAGTGATTTAAGTTCCTAGTCAATGTCACAACTAGTGATTCGAGTTCCTATACCGGGGATATGACTAGTGATTCTAGTTACTATTCCAAAAAGATCTCTCAAGGTTAGAATACATCGTCTAATGAAATGACTAGTGATTCAAGTTCCTAGTCCAATTAAATTACTCGGCTAGTGATTTGAGTTCCTAGTCTAATGAAACTAAAATGAGATTGGCTAAATGGGCTGACTTGGTGGAAAGTGTTTCCCCACATGTGCTATGAAAGAATGACTTAAGGATGCATGATAAGCCTTGTATCCCTTTGCGACTTAAAATTATCATGTTGTGTATGTTCATGTGAATGAATATATGTTCAAGAATGATGTTGAGCCTTGATATCCTATCTAGCTTGTGAAATATTTGTGTAGGGATAAATGTATGAATATTAATGATGATATATCTATATTGACTTGTTGATGAGAGATATGATATATTGACTTGGTTTTAAATGATGATGTTATTTCATCCTTACCCTTGAGTTACATACTAGCGTTCCAATAGCTAACCATCTCCGCACCCTACATCTCCACGTGACGTAAGGGCCGGAGCGTCTTCTTCTTTACCTTTGCAGTGATTAGATGATCAAGTGGTTCATGCATTGGCTTAAAGGGGTGAGCTTGCTTACATCTGGATCACATTTATCTCTTAGTCCATATCTTTAGAGTTATTCTCTTTAAGACTTGGTTTATCTATAGTCGTGGGCTTTTCCCAACAGATACTTATTGATTTCGATTTTGTATAGAGGTATTTTGAACAACTTTGAACTTGGGAGTAATTATTATTATGAATCTAATGTTGACTTATGATTTTATTCCGCAATCTTAACTTGTGAATTGGAGTTCCTTCAACTCCTATCATATGACGAGGTGTTTAGGTTGGGCTACAGAGGGAACTCTGATACATGTCTGCTTTAGGTGCCCATACAACATGGCCCAAAGTTTGGGGCGTGTCAAAATAAATTTTAATTAAGTCTACAATTAAAGATAAGAAACTATGAAATCTATGCCTTCCGAAGTAGGGAAGCGCACCACTTCAAAGTCACTACACGAACCGCTTTGATCACCTAGTCACTGTGCAAGAAGAGAAGAAGAAGCTCCGGCCCCTAGGTCGCATGGGGAGATAGCGTACAAAGACGGTTAGTGGTTGGAGGGCTAGCATGTAACTCAAGGATAAGGAGAAAATAGAGCCATCATTTAAAACCAAGTCAAAACAACATATTAAACAGCATATGTATACATAGCCATACCTGTAGGTACATATGTTCATAACATTTCAAAAAGGAAACAAGACTTAGCAAGAAATCTTGATGAACTTAATCACGAGTCATGAAGTGGAGGGACTCCCTCCTTCCATGTTTATAGATTTGTACGTTTCATTTCTTATTAGGAAAGGGACTCTCACCATATGCACCTTCATTGGGCAAGTGAATCTAACCATAAGATGTCTAGTTAGGAAAGGTACTTTAACCTCATCGTATTAAATATGGGACTCTAACCACAAGTCGGCATATTTAGGAAAGGGACTCTACCCACAACCAATCTCGTTATACAAGTGACTCTAACCATGAGCCACCGTATTAGGCAAGGGACTCTAACCACTAGCCATCACGACTATCTTTAGTCGACATTGGGACTCTAACCTTTTGTCCATACATTAACATCCATTCAATTCAACACTTAGGAACTCCAACCCATTTAACCAATTCAACACCATGCATGACCACAAAGCTTTCATGGATTCGTTTGTCAATCAAACACTTTAATAGGAAAATGGGTTAGTTCAATTAATCATTCAAGTAATGTTATGGTCATCAAGACCCTTACTAAACAATTCATTCTTCATTAGCATTTCTATACCACACTCAATTCCAAACACAATTCAAGTTTAATTTCAAGTTTAGGGACTTTAACCCTATTACCCATCAAAACCACAGTCTTTATAATTCCATTTACCAATCACTCACACTTTTTGGGCAATCATCCTAGTTCAAAACCTCACCGATGTGAGACGATATTTATCTTAGACATGTTCACAAACACCTTGTAGGCATGCCTTTACCAAGGCTAAAATCAAAGTAGAAATCATCATTCTTAGGGTTATTCAAGACCCATTTGTAAAACCACAAATAACAAAAACCCATATGTGAAAATCACGACAAATATTATGTCGTATAAGTTTAATCAAGAGATAACAATACTCATCACTAGCTATAAAAATATCATAACATTTGATTCCAAAATCACCATTTACAAGCTATAATCCAAGTTCAAAATACATGATATTTGTGTTAATAATAAGGGAAAGAGTCACATTTCTTAAAAAAGATGATTCCCAAAAGAAACCTGACTTCTTTTTTTCCACTAGATGAACATCCTTTGGAACCCTAGCCTCCAATCTTTAAAAGTGAGTTTTAGAGAGTATTTGGGAGGTTTGATCTTGCAAAATGAGTTTTTAGGATGCCAAAATACAATATGTAGTGAGGGTACTTAATTATTTTTAGGTGGAAAATCTCTATAGAGCCCTTGACTTAAAAGCTTGAAAGTGACTTCCTAGATGGGTACGACTTACTTAGCTCAACTGTACCCTAGGGCACGATTTAAACCATATCTTGTACCCTACACCTTACAAAGTAACCCTATACTTACAAAGTACGACCATACAATAATGACTCATACCCAAGGGTGAAAATGGTACCCTAATTAGTATCCCCAAATCATACCAAAGATAGTTTCATCAAGGTAAAGCTCAACACTCTGTGCGACCAGGTAGTGTACGACTCGTACCTTAAAATATGAACATAGGGAGGCTATGTCATATCATCAATAGTATATGACCCCCACCACACTGCCTAACATATATAAGGGAGTCACTAAGTTGTCTCTAATAGTACAGCTAGTACCCTGGAGTCGTACCTAGTCCAAAAGCCTCAACTAAGGGTGTTTTTCTAAGGGTCCAAGCGTTGGTGTTTCAATTATCCCCCTCGTGGATCATTTATCCTCGAATGACGGGTAATGCAAGTACAAACACTAGTTAAAACATTATTAGATATTCACTAACCTTTAATCAAGTAAGAAATCATGACAGACAACAAAGATAAGGCACATGCCAAGATCATAATCAATCAACCATTCATTTTATAGACTTTTGGACACAAAACCATTACTTTTCAAAGACACTTGCTCAACTTAAATCTTAGGGACTTGAACCGATTGTCTACAAAAGAAATAAATCTAATTAAGAAGATTAACACATACATCAAGCACGAGTTTCTGGAATGGAAAACACATGTGGACACTTGGACTTCATTCCCTCTTCCACCTCCTAAGTAGCTTCCTCAAACTTTTGGTTCCTCCATAGAACCTTCATCGAAGCCACCTTTTTAATTTACAAACGATGAAATTTTTGATCCAAGCTCCTCATCGGGACCTCCTCTTAGGATAAAGTGTCTGAAATAGACATATCCCCCAAAGGGATAGCCTTCAAAGGATTACCCACACATTTACATAAAATAGAGACATTGAAAACTGAAAGGATGGAGTTCAAACTAGAAAACAACTCCAACTTATAAGCAGCATTGTCTAACCTATTCAAAATCAAGTAGGGAACAACATACCGGGCTATAAGATTCCCCTTCTTGCTAAATGACATGACCCCTTCAAGGGACAGACCTTCAAGATTACCCAGTCGCCAACATCAAACTCCAAATCTCTAGCCCCATGCCCACATAGGAATTTTAATGACTTTGAGCTATTTCCAACCTATCATAAATCACCTTTAGCATCTCTAAGACTTGGTTAATAAAATCAGGGCCAAGTAACTTACCCTCACTAACTTTATACAACCTAATAGGAGAATGACATCTCTTACCATAAAATATCTCAATAGGAGCTACGCCAATGCTACAATGGTAAATATTGTTAAAGAAGAATATAATCAAAGGAAAATGATATTACCAACTACCACCATAATGAATCACATAATCACATAAAATATATTACAATGTTTTGATGGTCCTCGCTACTTGTCCATCCATTTATGGGTGGAAGCGGTACTAAGGCACACCTTAGTCCATAATCATTATTGAAATAACACCCAAAAGTGAGATGATAATGGATTACCTAAATCAGATATGATATATACCAAAGCATGATGCAATTTCACAATCTCCACAATATACAACTTATCATAATCCGTCACCGAGTAATTAGTCCTTACCAACCAATAGTGAGCAGACTTGGTCATCCAATCCAAATGACCAAAATAGAATCACTTTAATTCTGAGACCTTGGGAGACTGGTAACAAAATCCATATTAATAACCTCCCACTTCCATTAGGGCTATGCAATCTCTTAGTATAAACCTCTTGGCCTCATGTGTTCAAATTTTACTTGTTGAAATACCATATACCTGGTCACATGACTTGCCATATTTTGCTTCATATTACTCCACCAATAGAACTTTCTAAAATTATGATACATCATTATAGAACTGGGATGTATAACTTAGCTAGATTCATGAGCCTCATCCATAATTTTCTTTTTCAATCTACTGATATTCGGAACACATAACCGACGTTGAAACCTCAAGATACCATCACTACCAACCACGAGTCAACAAACTTTTATTGGCACACACTACTCTTAATCTTTATCAAATTGGGATTCTAATATTTATTTTTTCTCTACCTCAACAACAAGAGACGACCATGATATCTGGTGCACAAATATTCCACCAGCTTTAGAGTTCGTGAGACAAATTCCAACATTAGCATAATGGTGAATGACCTTCACCAATTCTCACTTATCCTCACCCACATAGGCTAAACTCCCTATGGATAACATACTAAGAGAATCAGTGACTACGTTAGCATAACCCGGAGGGTAATGAAGAATTGTATCATAGTCCTTCAATAAATTGAGATACCACATCTGCGTAAGATTAAACTCCTTTTGAGTAAACACATGTTGAAGGATCTTATGATAAAAAAAGATGTCAACATGAACCCTATAGAGATAATATCGCCAAATATTCAATTGAAAAACCACCAGTAATAATTCCAAGTAATAAGTATGGTATTTCTTCTCGTGAACTTTATGTTGCCTAGAAGAATAGGCCACCACCCTACCATTGTACATCAATACAAAACCAATCGTAATGTGAGAAGAATCACAATATACCACAAATCCATCATCTCCCTTGGGAAAGGTAAAAATAAGAGTCGAAGTCAACTTATATTTTAACTTTTTCAAAACTACCCTCACACTTATATGTAGTACCTCAAATTTTTTCTAAGATGAATTTCTCCTCGAGAAGTTTAAGGAGTGACTTCCTAAGTGAGTATTGTTTTAACCATATTGAATTTCCCTAATTTGGACTTTTCATCACATAGGAAATTTGATAAGCATTTCGTCGATATAAGATTCACCCAAATTCGATGCCCGAGTAAGAAGTTATGTCTTATTTAAGTCCTAGTCATAAAACAACATCATTTTAGTATTTGGCGCATCGCGGAGAGGGTCTATTTGATAATTGTTAAATTTGAGTGGAAATCTGCGATAGTGGCACGTCATGGTGGACCCTAATTTTGCAATAGTCAATTTCTAGTGGCCTAGCACAATTGTGATGCATCGCATTGAAGAACCAGGTCCCAACCAGTGGGATAACGCGATGGCTCTGCATCGCGATGACTTCCAGATTCCCATTTGTCAATTTCTAGTTAGCCACCACGATAGTAGCGCATTGCGGTGGCCCATAAAATCAGGTTCCCAATTCAATTTTTTCTAGTTTTGTACAGAAGTTAAAAAACGTACTTTGGACTTTTTCCAAGCCTCTTAAACCGTAAAAACACCAAATTAAACTCATTTAAAATCATTATATGATGTTTTTCTCAAGTTTTCTCTCAACAAAAACCCTAAGTATCCAAAACCTCTTCTAAGAATCTCAAGAATCCACCATAGATTTTCTAAATTGAGTCAAGATTCAAGGTTCCCAAGTCTAGGGCTTCAAGAACCCTTATTCAAGAGTATGAATAGAGTCCCAAAAGAGAGAGTTCATCCAAAGCTTCTAATTCAAGGTATGTGGGGTTTAAATAAGGACACTCTATTCGTCCCTATGCCCAGAAGTTGTTTTAAATTACAAGAATATATGGTTTCACATGTTTTCTTATGAAAATTGAAGTATGGGTTTGTAACATTTGTTTTTGTTCTTGATATTATGATAATTTCCATGTTTTAGAAATTTAGATTCACGAGTATGTTGTGATTTTAATGAATAAGGATGAATTTCAGATTTCTATATGATTTATGAATCTTTATGATCTCTAGTATGCATTTTGATGAGTCTTAACTTGATATTGAACTATGGGCCACTAAGCCATATTTGAGAATCGCAATTTTATGAACTTCTGTTCTATAAGTACCTTCGATTTGAGTACTTTGAGATTATAGAGAAATATTTGACCTTTTTGGTCCTTATAAAGTTTGAATCCACAATGATGTTCTATTAAAACAAATAGTAATACATTTTGGCCTTCAGTGTAGAACCTTGAGTTATTTGAGGTGGATTTTCTAAGAGTTCTGAGCTGAGTATGGGCGTAGTATATAGCACCGAGTTGGGTATGATTTAGAGGTCTCGTACCCTAGAACTACGTACCACCATAGGACTGAGATTTATGAGCCTGAGGCTGAGATAGTGATCACTAAGTTGAGGTTATACTCCCTGGAAAGAGTATAACGCCTCTCCCCAATATAAGGTTTCTTCCTTAGGAGGAAAAGACTTTGGACTTCATATAGCTCACATGGTTTATGTCGACTAGAAAAAACTCCTGAGTGTCCAACGTTATATAATCCCTAGTTCTAAGTGTCCCAAGTCTAAAAGAGTTCTAGAGTTCCCAAGTATTGAAAGTTCCTAAACGTTTTGAGTCCTCGAGTTTTAATGAAGTTTTACACACAATGAGATAAAAGTAGGAGTTTGAAAGTATTGTTTAAATTTTCTTTAGCCATAAAGTATTGAGAATAAGAGGAGACTAAAGATTTTAAAATGAAGTGTAATGACCCACGAGATTTGTATTTTATGTTTCACTATTCATGATTCAGAGAATTATATTTAAGATTTATTCAAGCCATGTGATTCATTCATATATGTATGCATGATTTTATAAAGAGTAATGATAAAGTTTATTTAAATGAATGCACCCCCATATACTCAGTACATTCCCAAATACTGATGCAAATATACGTCTATGTGCTACATTTTCTTATAATGTAGGTTCAGGTGCTCAGTCCCAGCCTCGTCAGTAATTTTTGAGTACCTTTGTGTACATCTCCACAGTGGTGAGTCCTCATGGTTCGAGGACCTATCTTCAGACATTTCAGAATTTTAGTAGATATATTATTGCTTTCAGTTCAGTTTGAGTCAGTGGGGGGCCTATCCCAATGGCTCTCTAGTCATGGAGTAGTAGAGGCTTTGTTAGAATAGTCATTAGATTGTTTGTATGTTGAGATTTCCTGTATTGTGGTCATTTGGACCGAGTATTTTCTTTATATTTTCTATCATTTGATATGACAATACTAGTGTTTTGTTTATTTCATCTCAAAATAAGTTATTATATGTAGTAATAGGATCAAAGGGTTAGCTTGGGGCTACTTGTAGCCTTAAGCACTGTGTGACGCTTCATGATGAGATTTTGGGGCATTATAGTATCTGACCACAAAAACTTGACCTTAGTTTGGGTCAACTTAGGCAATGGGGAAGCTATGGTCGAAAAACTCTACACAAACCTCTTTTAGTAATCGACTATATAGAAGCTCTGAATATTGTTTGGAGTCAAAGGTTTGGCCCACTTACTAACTGCTGCAACCTTTTGTGGATCCATCATGATCCCGTCACTAGAGATAACATGAATAAAGAAGGTCACAAGCTTCAACTAAAACTCGTACTTACAAAACTTTACATACAAACAATGATACTTAAAGGTTTACAGTATGACACAAAGGTGACCAACATAATCCTCCTTACTTTAAGAGTAGATCAAGGTATCATCAATGAAGACAATGAAAAACAAGTCCAAAAATGGTTGAAAGACCCTACTCATCAAATCCATGAATGCCGTCGAGATATTGTCAACCCAAAGGACATGACTAGGAACTCATATTTACCATATCGAGTTACTAAGGTAGCCTTAGGGATATTCACTTCCCTAATCTTAAGTTGATGATAACCCAACCTAAGAAAAATCTTAGAGAAACACTTTGCATCTAGAAGATGATCAAATAAATCATCGATCCTAGGAAGAGGATATTTATTCCTTATGATAATCTTGTTCAAATAATTATAATCAATACATATTGGAAGGGAAACATCATTATTATGTACAAACAACATGGGAGCACTCCAAGAGACACACTAGGATATAAAAACATTTATCTTAGAGGTTTTTCAACTTCTCCTTAAGCTCTTCTAAAAATTCCAAACTCTTCTACTAATGTAAAAATAGATAAATGAACTAACAGACACTTAGAATCAAAACTTAAATTCAAAACGACAAATGGGTCATATAAGAAAGAGTGGACACTGGATCAAGCAAACAATATACATCACGGGTAAAAAGTTTCAACATATTTATGATATTAGGAGATGCCTCTGAATCTTGGCATGTAGAAAGTTACTACAAGCAGTTCTGGCCAATGCTGGTGCCAGAAACATAAGTAGAAACAAAAATAGCACCCTTCGGTGCAAGAGTAGATAAAGTAGAAATAGGGGTCTTTTTGGCCCGAGTAGCCCTGCTGTGCAGGAATCAACTACACTATTCCTCTTGTTTAGTGAATGGATTCTAGTATGGTCAATGTTGGACTGAAGTTGTGAGCATCCATATTTTGGAAGGCAACTATTTCATCTCTTGGTTTACTTTACATATTTCTTAATTTCATAGACTATAGTTTTTTTTCTATGGTTGGGGCATGTCCCGACTAGGTACTCTTGGTTGATCTAGAGGCTTTGTATGGACAAATATGGACTTGGGTATAGTATGGGTTATTTATGTTACACATATGTAAACTTACATTGTCTTATTATGATGGTATTAATTTATGGCTTCTGCATTGATTTGGTTGGATATTGGGTGGTTTGACTTGGTTGGGTTTGTCTCGGATATAGACTTATCCCAGTGTCTCTACATTGTAGGATATGTTATCTTGTTAGATGTTCGGACTTCATCTAATTCAAAGTATACGTTTGTTGGTTGGGTTGGGTACCGGGAGTGGTTCCCAAACCTTGTTGGGCTTGGGATTGACAATTATGACAATGCCCCAGTTCGGGTTGTTTCACTTAGACATACTAGCCCTTATGCTAGAAGCCATCTCAGATGCATACCTAGACAAATGATGGAGTTTCAAGGCATACTCCTCGACAGACAGACTCCCTTGCTTCAAGTTTATAAAATCTTCTGCTTTAGCTTTCCTTAACTCTTAAGGAAAGAAGAGGTCCAAGAAGGCCTCAAAGAAATCCTCCCAAATGGTGAAACTAAGATCCATACCTCTCGGCTGTTCCTACCCTTCTTACCATTGGTATGCTATATCTTTCAATTGGTAGGAAGCTAACTCGACTGCTCCAATCTCTAAAGCATGCATGATCTAGAAGATCTGCATTTCATCAATGAAACTTTCAGGATCTTCCTCCACCGTTGTACCCATAAACGTAGGAGGGTGCAACCTCTTCAATTTTCCAACTTTTGTGGCCTAAAAAAATAGTAAAAGCATCATCAATCTACAATTTTAAAGCTACCAATTGAGTCAAGAGATTAATAGAGAGAAGAAACTCAATATTAGTAGCATCCCCATATGGTGACTAAGTAGGAGTGTCACTCTCATAAGCAAGGTTAGTAGGGACAGGTGGAACCCATTGAGCAAAGTCAGATGTCTCCAGAATCAGCTTAACTTTCTCCATAGCCTCAAACACAACATCAGGTCCACTCAAAATGGATTCACCCACTTCAAACCAACCTATGGGTATTTTACATCACCTTCTGTATAAATCCTCAAATGGAGCCAATCCAATGCTAGCATGAAAACGGTTTTTGTAAGCAAATTCAATCAATAGCAAATATTTATCCCAAATTCCTTTGAAATCAAGAACACATGCCCTCAACATATCCTCCAAGGTTTGGATGATCCTCTCAGCCTGACCATAGGTCGCCGGATGAAAAGCGAAGCTAAGATGAACTTGGGTACCAAGACCTTTCTGAAAAGCCCTCCAAAAATAAGAAGTAAATTGAGTACCCCCTGTCAGAGATAATAGATAAAGGAAATCCATGCAACCTGACTAACTCTCGAATGTACAACTTAGCATAGTCCTCAGCGGTGAAAGATGTATATACTGGAAAAAAATGCGCAGACTTAGTCAAACTGTCTACAACAACCCAAATTGAATCATGGTGATGTTGAGAAGGAGGTAAACCAGTCACAAAATCCATATTCACTTCCTCCTACTTCCAAGTAGGAATACTGAAATCTTGCATCATTCCACTGGGTTTTTGGTGCTCTATCTTAACTTATTGGCAAGTTGTACACTTCTCTACGAACTTTGCTATATCCTTTTTCATACCATTCCACCAATAGATTTCCTGTAAATCGTGGTACATCTTGGTAGCACCGGGATAATAGAATATCGCGCGCCATGCGTTTCAGCCATAATTCTCTACCTTAAATCTTCAACATCAGGCACACATAATCTATTATAAAATCTCAATACACCATCTCCCCCTTGGGAGAAAAGCTCCACCCTTTGGTCTTTAACTGACTCCTTCAATCTGACCAAACTAGGATCCATGTCTTCCTATTCCTTTACTTCTGAAACTAGAGAAGACTCAAAACTACTCTAGACCCAAATATTACCTTCAGCTGAATCAAGCAGCCTAACTCCAAACCTAGCTAGATGATGCACCTCATGAGCTAACTCCTTTCTATCTTCCTCGACATATGCTACACTACCCATGGATGACCTGGTAAGGGCATCTGCAACTATATTGGCCTTGACTGGGTGATACAATACATTCATATCATAGTCCTTTAACAATTCTAACCATTGCCTCTGACGAAGATTCAACTCTCTCTGAGTAAACACATACTACAAACTCTTGTGATCCATAAAGACATCAACATGAACACCGTACAAATAGTGTCTCTTAATTTTCAAGGCAAAAACCACCACAGCTAACTCGAGGTCATGGGTTAGGTAGTTGTTCTCATGCGTTTTTAACTGTATGGAGTCATAGGCTATAACATTACCTTTCTGCATCAACACACAACCCAACCCAACTCTAGAAGCATCACAGTACACCACGAAATCATGTACACCATTTGGAAGGGTCGACACAGGGGACAAAGTGAGTCGAGTCTTTAAATCTTGAAAACTCTTCTCGGAAGAGTCAAACCACAGAAATTTAATTTTCTTTTAGGTCAATTGAGTGAAAGAAGATGAAATGGAAGAGAAACCCTCAACAAAATAATGGTAATAGCCATCTAGACCCAAGAAACACCTAATATCAAATGGGGAAATAGGTCTAGGCCAATTTTTCATAGCTTTTATCTTTTGAGGGTCAACTCGAACACCTTTAAAAGAAACAATATGACCCAGAAAAGAAACTGACCTTAGCCAAAATTCCCACTTGCTAAATTTGGAAAATAGTTGATGATCTCTAAGAGTTTGCAAGACTATTCGGAGATGATCTGCATGGTCTTTCTCTCTTTGAGAGTATACAAGAATATCATCTATGAACACAATAACAAACATATCTAGGTACTGTCTGAATACTCGATTTGTGAGGTCCATAAAGGCTGCTGGGGCATTTCTTAGCTCGAAAGACAAGACCAAGAACTCAAAATAACCATATCGGGTGCGAAAAGCTGTCTTTGGAATATCACACTCCCTAACTTTAAGCTGGTGATAATCGGATCACAATTTTATTTTTGAGAAATAGTCAACACCTTGCAGCTAATCAAATAGGTCATCAATTCTAGGAAGAGGGTACTTGTTCTTGACTGTGACCTTGTTAACTTGACGATAATAAATGTACATCCGCAATGAACTATCTTTCTTTTGCACGAACAGAACGGGTACACCCCAAGGAGATACGCCAGGCCTTATGAAATCTTTATCTAGAATATCTTTGAGTTGCTCTTTCAACTCCTTAAGTTTTGCGAGGGCCATACGATATAGAGGAATAGAAATAGGCTGCATGTCAGGAAGAAGATCAATCCCAAATTCTATCTCTCTATCGGGAGGTACCCCTGGGAGATCTTCTGGAAAAACATCACAAAACTCATTAACAATGTTGATTGACTAAATGGTTAAAGTCTCAAACTTAGTATCTTTAACTCGAACCAAATGATAGATGCAACCCTTCGATATCAATTTCCTAACTTTAAAATAGGATATCAAATGACTCCTGGGAGATACAGAATTTTCGAACCACTCAAAGGCTGGCATATTAGGAAACTAAAACTTCACTACACGGCTACGACAGTCTATAAACATATAACAAGAGTGAAGCCAATCCATACTAGGAGCATACTTAGACAATTGGTTAAATTTAAGAAAATATTTCTTAACTATCATGGAACCTTGTCTCAAGTTCATAAATTCTTCTAGTTTTGCTTCCCTCAGCTTCGGGGGAAAGAATTGGTCTAAAAACGCGTCATGGAACAACTGCCAAGTCATGGGAGCGGCATTCTCCCCTGTATTTTTCCTTCATACCTCTACCCAGTCATAAGCAATATCTTTCAAGCGATAGAAAGCTAGATCCACACTTTCTTCCATTTTACATGCATAATTTGGGTGATTTTTTTTACCACATCAAGATACATCGGTGGGTTCTCACCTACCCTAGACCCATAAAACTCTGGCAGATTTATCTTTATAAAATCCTGAACTTGAGCTACTGTAGAATTACCTTCTTACAGAGGTGGAATAGCTGTCTGAATATTGTCTGAGCATTGGCGGTAACTACTTGGGCTAGAGCCTGAAAAGCCGCTCGGAATTTAGTGTGAGTCACCATCTTATTTAAAGGATCAATGGGTTGAGGTCGTTCGTTGTTTCTGTGAGCTCTACGAGGAGGCATTTTCTATCATAACAGAGCATGAATTAATAGCAGAGAGAAATAGTCATAGGCATGAAAGACTTCTAAAAGAAAGAAATGACTTTTCCTAAAACATCCCGTAGCCTCTTGCTCATAGATGTGGCACGCTACACACTGATGATCATAACTCTATGTAACGCATCTTGTCAGACTCCCAAGGAATCCTTTAAACCTTAGGCTCTGATACCAAGCTTGTAATGCCCCAAGATCCCATCCCGAGATATCACACGGTGCTTAAGGTCATATGCGGTCTGAAGTTAACCCTCTAAGCTGGTCATCACTTCTAGAACTCACGTTGACAATAGTCATACTAAAATAAGATAGAATGACATATCATGAACATACTGGAATACGAAGTAATACTATATTGTACAATTAAATTACTGAAATTCTGTATATACTGGTACTCTAGTCTGACAAAGCCTCTACTATATAAGATTGAGGAGCCATTGGGACAGATCCCTAACTGACTTATACTAAACTAAAAAGAAACATTATCTACTATCAACACAAAATTAGGGATATAGGTCCTCGAACTATGAGGACTCACCAACTATAAGAATATAGATAGAGGTACTCTAAGATCACTATCGCTGCTGAGACTGAGCACTTGAACCTACATCATGAGAAAATATAGAACACAGAAGAGTATGGGAATCAGTACTTGGGAATGTACTGAGTATGTGGGGGTGTATAAAAAATTTAAATAATATCATAATTGTATAAGAAAAATCATGCATGCTAACAGTAATAATTCTCTTCGCTGGAGTTAACTAAAACATAGTTTCCATAAATTCTCAATAGTAATACATGCTTCATAAATCTCATAAAATAATGTGCTCAACTCTAAACTCTTTGACTTAAGACTTAGAGTGACTTGGTGTCTCAAGAAACTTAACTATTATGGACTTGGGAGTTTCTTGTAATAAACATAAACCATGTGAGCTTACATGGAGTCCAACATCTTACCTATGTTGGGGAGAGCTGTTCTATCCTTGCCATCAGAATAGAACCTTGACTTTAGTGATCATTGTCTTGGCCTTTGGCCCTTAATCTTAATCCTATGGTGGCACGTAGTTTTGGGGAAGTAGGATGCACTGAACCCAAACTTCACGCTCGATGCTAAATACTACTCCCAGACTTAAGCTCAGAACGCATTAGGAAATCCACCTTAATCAACTCAAGGGTCTACCATAGAGATAAATCATAATTATTTCTCATCTTTAAATCAAAACAATTGTGGATTCCTAACTTGACTCAAATTCAAACAATCTTTCTCAACATCAAGTGTACTTGCTCATTAACTCATATCAAATGTCAAAAACTTCAAGAAAATATCAAAGAACTCTTTATTGACTCTCAAGTCCAAATATCAATATATATTCAATAATCAAGCTTCTCATAGAAAAGCTTAAATCATGACACTTATCTTAAATCACTTAGAAATCATCATTTCATGATAACAATATACAAATCATGGCATAAATTCTAAATTTAAGAAATAAGACAGTGAAATAGTCATGTATTTCAATCTTGTTTAGATCAAATCTCATAAATCCTTAATAAAGTAATTTGGGTGTAAACCCACTTTACAAAATTCATGAAATTCAATAGAAATTAAATCTTTGGGCATAAGAACGAAAGAAGTGTTCTTGTTCAAATCCCGCATACCTTAATCTTTGAAATTGGATGAACTTTAGTGCTTGAGACTTTATACGCACTTGAAATAAATAATTATTGAAGCCCACACTATGATGAACTTGGTTCTTGAAGAAATTTGGAAGATTTATGGATGATTCTTGAAAGATTTATGTTCTTGATATAAACCTAGATATATTATCTCAAGAGAATTGGAAGTGAAAATGATGGAATTAGGGTTTGGATGGGATTCTCATATTTATAGAGGCCTCCAAAATATGGGAAAAGACAAAAATACCCTTGCAAAAATGTGTCTACATTGCTGAAAAAAATAGCTGACGACATCTGCGACAGGCCGTCAGACCCGTGATGGGCCGTCATGAAATATCATCACAAAGTGGTAAAATTTTATGATCTTTTGCATAAGGATGATGAAGTCGTCAGAAATATCATTATAAAAATGATGACATCATCAGAAATGTCATCAGAAACATGACAGGCCATCAGAAACATTGTCACCTTTTTCTAGATTGACATGCTGGAGTAAAATGGGTATAACCCTTTGCTCATATATCGGATTTTGGAGAAATTGGTATCGCTGGAAGATAATTCAATTATTTATCTATTGATACATTATGAGATCAAAATTTCCAATTATAATGAGAGATATGATTGTTTGAAGTTGACTATACCAATATCCTTCCCAAGAATTCAATCGGTAAGGAATGTTTTGATTCACCCAATTGTTAGGACATATTTAAGGCCTTAATACACACCATCCTTGATAAAAAATACCCAAAACATTATAATTTATTTCTCATGAGCTTGATTAATGGCTGCACTATTGGTTAGAGTCTCGGGGTATTACACATAGATACCAAAGGGTATGATTAACTCAAGTGTGTCTACCCACCTGGAAGGCGACTTCTCATCTTATAAGTTAAGGGCTCTATAGTCATTTCCCACCCTAAAACCTTTATGTTCTGTAATACCACACAAAATCCTAAGCTTAATTCAGTCCTTTAGTCTTATCAGGGGGTCCCAGAGTTAGAATATTTTAGCTAACTACTTAGCTTTGTGTCATTTTAAACTATGGAGGTTGATAGTATTATTTTACGACCTTTACTTACATTAAATATTGATATTTATGTTGATTCATGATAAGGAATGTCCGTAGGTATTTTCGGACATGCTTCTGATTTTTTGGACTTTGTTTAAAGCTCCTTTGGAATCCCAAAATAGTGAATCAATGATCTTGGCACGCCGCGTCGACTATCTCATTGATTATTATTTTCTCCAACTACCAGCGTCCAATTCCTATTAATCGATGCAAAGATGGTGCAACGCATTGGCTATTACATTGATGCCATGGACGTACGACATCAACCTATTAGTCGGTAACCTAGTTTTCAATCATTAAAAAACCGTGTCCTTGAGGGTATTTGGGTCTTTTTTCCCAACCTTCGGACCAAAAAAATACAAAATTCATCCCTAATTCACAAAAGTATACTCTCTTCCTCTCAAAATCTCTCAAGAACAAGCCTTAGTATTTTCAATTCAAGATTCGAATCTCAAGAATTCTACCATCAATCTTTTCAAAATCAAGTATCAAGGTATGTGAAGTGTTCAACCAAGAGTTCCTTCCACCCTTGGAATCCAAGAATCTCTTTTGAACTTCAAGTAATTGATTTTATGATTTTGATGGTTTGAATTAAAGTGTATCCATGATTGCTATTTGGATTAAGTTCCCAATTCATGATTATATATATATCTACTATGAAATTTATCAATACATGTGCAGATTCATGTGAATCCATCATAAACCCTTGACTTGTGAAATTAGAAATGAATTATGATGCTCACTTTTTGTTAAATACTATGTGCATATACTATGCTCACCAAGTTCTTGATAAATTGTCCATATGAACTATTAGGAGAATGAAATCATGTCAAGATAGCTTATGTGCAAGTTATATCATACGAGTGTTTTTCAAAATGCCCCAACGAATGAATGATGATCAAATTCATAGTTTACATGTTTCATGTTATGCCATGTATTTTAATTTTTGCTATCGAGTACTGGGAGTACTTGTACCCAACAATTTAGCTGATTACCTACAGTCATGGTTAGTCATAGAACAATATTAGTTATGTCACAATAAGTAGTACTCTCAGTCACTTACAAAATTCAAGAAAACTCAGTAGAATCTATATTAGTCCAGCCTAATTCAATATCCAGTTCAGACCGCGGTAAACTCAGTCAACTAATAGAATTAAGTAGTATTCCATAAGTCAACGGAACTCAGTAAACTAAGTTCAGTCAAATAGTAATATCAGTAACAGCTTAGTCCAGCCTAGTACAGTTTAAAACTCAGTCAAGTTTCTTTTTTAGTTGGGAGTAGGATTCAATACTAAATAAACCCAAGGATGGGGACTCACCTGCCAGTAGAGGGTATGATCCTTGGGAGCAATCCTTAGGTTCAAGAACTAGCAGCAAGGTTTGACAAAAGAGCTTTATGTTGGAAAAAGGTTAAATCATAACTTGTCCTTACTCGTAGCATGGTATTGACACCCTTCCAACTAGGGTTATAGGATGGACCCCAAATAAGTTAGAGAAGGGGCATGTCGATTTGAAGATTACCTCCTACAGTCTCAGTTCCAATCTCAGTCTCAGAATAAATCTCTATTTAGTTTTATAAATCCAGGACAATTCGATGTAGTCAATCAGCCTAGTACAGAACTCAGTATGGTTCGACAATATTTAGAACTATCAGATATAATCATTTAGATAATTAGTAATATATTCATAAACTAAGATATTCGTTATCAATATTCTGATTCTGTACTCAGTATTAGCACGATCTCAGTTACAGTCTATGTATTCATGCATGTACTCTTACTCAGTCACACTCATATTATTCAGTTATTATTGTGCATGCATATGAACCCATGCATATTAGACTACCTAACTGAGCATACCAGTATATTCAAAGTACTAATGCATGCTTTTATTTATGCTACGATGTCTTATAACAAAGGTTCAGATGCACGGGCTCCAGAGCACCCTTAGCAATTCAGATTATCAACTTTTTGAGTAGTGGTGAGTCCTCATTGTTCAAGGACATGGTTATTATTTATAATACTTTAGTTTTGTTTCAGTAGAAGGAGTTAGTTAGGGGCTTGTCCAACTCCACTGTTTAGATAGTTAGAGGCTTTTCATACTAGAGTATCTTTTAGGTAGTTGTTTAGTTTTTTTTCTATACTTATATTCAGTTTTTGTATTTTAATACTGCATTCAGATTTATTTATAGATTTGAACCTTATGGCATATGTTTCAAACCATTTCTGCAAAATTACAATATTTATTACTCAGTTATTGTAGCAGGTACCAGTCATGGGTTAGCTTGTGGTCCTTCGAGATTATGAGCACCGTGCAGCATCCAAGGTACAGACTCGAGATGTTACAAACTTGGTATCAGAGCCTACTATTCAATAGTGTTCTAGGAAGTCTGAAAGCCATATCTAATAGAGTCTTTTACATGGGTGTATTGCATGCCACAATTACGGACAAGAGGCTACGAGATGTTTTAGGAAAAGTTTCCCTTCTTTAAATATTCATGTCGTGTGAGTAAGCATGAGCTCCATTTACACTATTTTTCTAATCCTAGCTTCCCTTTCATTTACAGAATATGCCTCCAAAAAGGACTCAGGGAAGAGGAACGGAAGAACAGTCAGCCCCTCAGCCCATCCATCTAGATTCTTTGGGTGAGTATGTTTCTATGCAAAGTTAAGAGAAGCCTTCACCACCCAAAATTATTCTGTTGTATCCCAGAATAAATGTCTAGCTGCAGTTCTGACTAACCTAGTGGCTAATATAGCTATTTCCAGTATTTGGGACTTCACCCAAATGAATCTTCCCTTATTCTCAGGTTCTAAGATTGAAGAGGATCCACAGGAGTTCCTTAATCAGGTTAAGAAAGTCACAAATATCATGGGAGTGACTTCTAGTAAGAGTACTGAGTTAGCGGCCTATCAGCTACAAGATGTAGCCTATATGTGGTTTAAGCAGTAGGAGGTAGACAGGGGTGAAAATATAGAGCCCATAGAATGGGAAGAGTTAGCTACAACCTTCTTAGATAGATTCTTCTCATTAGAGCTGAAAGAATCTAAGGTGTTATAGTTCATCAATCTCAGGCAAGGTAGTATGAGTGTTAAAGATTAGTCCCTTAAGTTTACTCAGTTAGCCAAGTGTACTCCCCATACAGTATCAGACAATAGATCTAGAATAAGCAAGTTTGTGTCTGGGGTATTAGGTAGAGTGGTTAAGATGTGCAGGACTATGATATTGATTAGAGATATGAACATATCTAGGCTTATGGTCCATGCTCAATAGATTAAGGAACAAAAACTGAAGAAGAAGGAGAGAGAGAAAATAAGAGAGTCAGAATGGGTAGCTTTAGTTTTTCCTAGCCAAGGTCAGAGGGTTGTAACCGTTCTTAATTTAATCAGAAGTTTTCAGCCTCAGTTCCATCTTTAGCTAGTACACCAATACTAAGGATCAGGAATGACAGTCATGATGGGGCTCCAGGCTCCAAAACCTAGAGTAGTGTTAGCGGTGTTCGTACTAATCTTCTTTGAAAATAATGTAGTAAGAATCATAAGGGTATGTGTAGAGCCGATAGTGATGTACGTTTTGGATGTGGTGAGTCAGGTCATGGAGTCTGAGGCTATCTTATGGTTGGTCTTCAAAGTCAGCACAATCATCCTTCAGCTCAGTCTAGTCGCCCAAATAAGCAGGGTGCCACTCCTAGTGCCACCAATGGGTAGTGCCCAAATAGGATTTATGCACTTCAGTCCTGGCAAGATCAGGAAAGTTCTCCTGATATGATCACTGGTAAGTTATAGACCTCCTATTTACATATTTATCTTTTATCTGATCCAAGAGTTTCTCTATTTTTTGTAACTCTTTTTATAGTAGATAACTTTAAGGTCAGACCAGATATTAACAAAAACCTTTCTCAGCTTCTACCCTAGTGGGTCAGTCTATCATAGCCCATTGGGTATATAAGATCTATCCGGTTATGATATCTCAAGAAGTCAGGCTTTTAGATTTAAGTAGTAATATTAGTATATGCATAAATTTAATGAGTGAGAATTATGCCCAACCCATCTTTACCTTACTTCAAAGTATTGTACTTCAGTCATCACAATACCTACGCATGTTTTATGTCTCAACTCCATGAACACAACTTATATTCATACACTTTCCATAGAGTTGTGTACATTTCTAATTCCTAGTATGAGGAGCTCCAGTTTACTCAGCAGTATGAAGTATATTTCGTGATATCATGAACTCCAAACTTAGGTTATGCAGCTCATGACTTTTGCACTCATGACTTACAATGTGTTTAGTTCCAGTTACCGTATCAATCATAGTTTTAATAATAATCTTAGTTTTAGTATTAGTCTTAGTCGAGTAATTAGATCAGTAACTCAGTTAAATTTTAGGTTTGCTTGACCATAGCGTACAGTTATCAGTTATTCACTTATCAGTATTTTAGTACCTCACTTTATAGAATATTTCAGAATCATGTTATATGTATGGTCTTGCATTCTCAAATAATATAGATTTTTTTTCACGAATTCATGCTTAGTTATGATACCCAGTCAGTCTTTATCTCATGTACATGACACAATAAAGTTTTAGTTCCATTATTCAGACTTAGTACCATTCAGTCTTACATACCCAGTATTCAACTATCGATCATCCAATTAATCAGATAAGTTATTATACTTATGCATTCGTGCGCAGTACCCATGTGAATATTTTTTAGTAGTCCCAAGTGAAGTGTCATCCTATGGTAGAAAGTATAGTTGATAGGGTATTTAGATCATAAATCCAGTAATTAAGTTTAGTAGTTAGGAAAACAAGTTCATATGGTTTGCTTTACCCTTTTTTTCCCTAGTCTCACTATTCGAAGTCTTATGGATGCAACAGTTCTAAGGTGGGGCAGATAGGTGGTTGAGTGATTAGTTTAGTTTATGTATCATGTTTTAGTTTTAGATCCTAGATATTCAGTCACCATTCAGTTTGTAGGTGCCTTATGCATCGCCTAAATTTTCCTTCATTTCTTAGCCAAGTCAGTATTCTTCGAGGGACATAATGTCCTAAAGGGGAGATACACTATAACCTTGATCTTTCATGTACTAAACATCCTAGTTCTCTTCATGTAGGGAATCCAGTTTGGTGTAGTGGGTACTCATATGTTGACCCTCAAGTTCTAGTCTCAGCCGTAAGACACGTATTCAAAGGGCTAAGTTAGTGCACGATATTCAGTTTATGTGCCACATTCCAGCCTCAGTCATGTTCTTATTTTATCGTTCATGTATACTACTAAAATGATCTTGAGTTCATCAGTATTTTTTAGTTTAAGTAAAAGTTTTCCATGAACCTACTCAATTTGATGTTCAGATTTTAGTTACAAACTTGGTATCAGTTACCATTGCATGTTAAGTTATTCATTCATGAGCCAGTTCAGTCATGAATCCATGCATCAGATATGCATGTTTAGTATATAGATTCAGTTTAACATTAATCCAGTCATGCATTAATGAATTATGTTCAGTTATATCCATGCATCAGATATGCATGTTCAGTATGATAATTCAGAATACCAGTAATATCAGTCATATAGTCATGTTCTATATGTTCATGTCTAGTAAGTAATTTAGTCTCTCAGTATTCTCAGTCTCAGCAGTCTTATTTGAGGATGAATGTTCCCAAGGGTGAGATAGTTTAAAATCCCACAAAATCCTAAGCTTAATTCAATTCTTTAGGCCTGTCAAGGGGCCCCACGCTTATAATATTTTAGCTAAGTACTCAGGCTAAGTGTTATATTAACCTACGGAGGTTGGCTATCTTAATTTGCAATTTTTACATCCATTAAATGTTAATTTTAAGGTTGATTCATGATCACCAACGTCTGTAGGTATTTTTAGATAGTTTTGGATTTTTTTGACTTTGTTTCAAGCTCCTTTAGAACCCCAAAATAGTGAATCAACGTGATCTTTGAACCCCACTTCGACTACTGCATTGATTACTATTTTCTATAACTACTAGAACCCAATTCTAGTGAATCGATGCAAACATGGCACGAAGCATTGGCTATCGCGTAGATGCCATCGATGCACCATGTCAACCTACACGTTGGTAACCCAGTTTTTAGTCATTAAAAGACCAAGTCCTTGGGGGTATTTTGGCCTTTTCCTCAACT